>NW_024426119.1:10203645-10204561 GCF_017311325.1 Ursus maritimus | reverse complement strand
CTGCGGTGAGAGTCCCTCTGTCCCGGACCCTCACCTCGCTCCCTGCCCTCTCCCAGGGTGAGGGCGCCCCATCCTGGCTCCTCGAGCCTGCCCGGGTGGGGAGCATATTCCGCGGGCGTCCGGAGGGAGGCGGGCAGGGCGGGAGGCTCCTACCCCGGCCGCCCCGTCGGGGGGCGCAGGCTTTGGCTTTCTGGCCAGGCAAGGACCGCGGGCCGGCGTTTCTTATCTATCTTTGGTTGGAAGGTTAATGCTGTATGTCATAATCACCCGCCCCCCCCCTTCCCCACCCCGGCATTTGTGAGTCAGAGCTCTCAGAAGGTAGAAGTGAACGCGCAGCCCATGCAGAGTGGCCTATGGAAGGGAGACCAGCCCTCTGGGTTCCCGAGATTAGGCCCCCCTCCCGCCAGATCTCATCGTGTTGGGCAATTTTGGGGGGGCGTGAGGTAAAGATTTAGCAACAAGTACCAGAGATTTGAGGGTTGGCCGTGGCGAGAAAGAATCGGTGACTTAGAAAAAAAAACCCAACAATACATTAATGCTTCGCAGCATTTCTTCAGAACCTGGTATTTTGGAAGAGATTTTACAACCTCTTGCTTATGTTTTTTCACTACTGCCGTGTGGCACGTCTGGAGTAGTAGTCTTTCCCAGGAATGCAGTCACAGCCCTCTCTCCTCCTCTGTAAAGTCAGAGATAGGAACATTGACAATGCTCCGGTGTTTAGTTCAGCAGCCGAAGGATCCTGCGCTCGCTGCCGGAAACTGCTCTTTCTGGAGGAGCAAATTGAGTTGGACCCGGAGGGGTCTCACCTGATCCCTTGCCTTTGCAGCAAGAAACCAGAGGGGGCTTCTCGCCTCAGATGTGGCAGACAAAAACTGTCGGCCTCTGGTCCTACCCTCTTTGTCTCCCGGTCCCCCCC
>NW_024426119.1:10182345-10203635 GCF_017311325.1 Ursus maritimus | reverse complement strand
TGATTGTTATCTCGCACCGCCCCGGCCGCGAGAGGGCGGGACTCGCGGCGTTGCAGAGTGTGGGACTTGGCCCCTGAAGCCCAGCCTAAACATATTTCACGCAGCAGACATTCATCCGGCCCGGTGCCCACACCTGGCCCGGGGGAGGGGCAACAGCTTCTAGAGGAACCGCAGAGAGGAGAGGAACCCCTCGTTTGGGACGCCAGAGGGCTGGTCCCGCTAGGCTCTGTCCGACTGCTTTCCGGTGATTGCTTCCGCCACCTGTCCATCATCCCAGCACACTCTTTCTATTGGCTCTACCGTCTGCCACTCGGTTCCGCCGCGCTGACCCCCATTGGCCCCTCTCAGGCCGAGGCCCCGCCCCACGAGCTGGGCATGGGGAGTGGGGCGCGGAGGAGAGAGAGCGGGGTGCTTGCTCTGGGCTGGGGGGAGGCGGTGGCGGAGAAGGAGGAGGAGAAGAAGGAGGAGCTGGGCCAGCAGGAGGCAGCGGCCGCGACCGGGCTGGGGTGATGGTGCAGGTGCCCGGGGCCCGCGCGGAGCTGCCCGGCTGAGGGGCGCCTGGTCCGGGGTCCGCAGCGCCGCCGCGTCTCTCCCGGGGGCGGGCGAGCGGGCGGGAAGATGCTGAGCAGGTTGATGAGCGGCAGCAGCAGGAGCCTGGAGCGCGAGTACAGCTGCACCGTGCGGCTGCTGGACGACAGCGAGTACACCTGCACCATCCAGGTCAGTGCCGCGCCACCCTGCCCGCGGGACCCCCGTGTCCCCCGAGTCTGGCTAACTTGGCCCGCGGCCGCCGCCCGGGGTCGCCGCAGACCCCAGTGCTTTGTCCGTCCCTGGCTGCGGCGGACGGCCCCAGTGCAGAGCGCCTCCGCCCGAGACCCGGTCCGGGGCGGGGTACCGGGCGCTCGGCGCAGCTGCGGTGAGAGTCCCTCTGTCCCGGACCCTCACCTCGCTCCCTGCCCTCTCCCAGGGTGAGGGCGCCCCATCCTGGCTCCTCGAGCCTGCCCGGGTGGGGAGCATATTCCGCGGGCGTCCGGAGGGAGGCGGGCAGGGCGGGAGGCTCCTACCCCGGCCGCCCCGTCGGGGGGCGCAGGCTTTGGCTTTCTGGCCAGGCAAGGACCGCGGGCCGGCGTTTCTTATCTATCTTTGGTTGGAAGGTTAATGCTGTATGTCATAATCACCCGCCCCCCCCCTTCCCCACCCCGGCATTTGTGAGTCAGAGCTCTCAGAAGGTAGAAGTGAACGCGCAGCCCATGCAGAGTGGCCTATGGAAGGGAGACCAGCCCTCTGGGTTCCCGAGATTAGGCCCCCCTCCCGCCAGATCTCATCGTGTTGGGCAATTTTGGGGGGGCGTGAGGTAAAGATTTAGCAACAAGTACCAGAGATTTGAGGGTTGGCCGTGGCGAGAAAGAATCGGTGACTTAGAAAAAAAAACCCAACAATACATTAATGCTTCGCAGCATTTCTTCAGAACCTGGTATTTTGGAAGAGATTTTACAACCTCTTGCTTATGTTTTTTCACTACTGCCGTGTGGCACGTCTGGAGTAGTAGTCTTTCCCAGGAATGCAGTCACAGCCCTCTCTCCTCCTCTGTAAAGTCAGAGATAGGAACATTGACAATGCTCCGGTGTTTAGTTCAGCAGCCGAAGGATCCTGCGCTCGCTGCCGGAAACTGCTCTTTCTGGAGGAGCAAATTGAGTTGGACCCGGAGGGGTCTCACCTGATCCCTTGCCTTTGCAGCAAGAAACCAGAGGGGGCTTCTCGCCTCAGATGTGGCAGACAAAAACTGTCGGCCTCTGGTCCTACCCTCTTTGTCTCCCGGTCCCCCCCACCCCCCATTAATTTTTTTGCTGACAATGCTCAATAGCGGAAAATAGCGGTGTGTGAGAAAGACGCTGGGTTGTGGATGAGAGCAGCTGCTCTCTGCTGACTCCGTGCTCATTTCAGCCTTCTGTCCACTTTCCCTTTTCTCCCACTCCCCAAACCAGCTCTGGGCATAAGTGCTGACTGCTGCCAAAGATCCAGGAGGGCAGAGAAAGGGAACAAAATCTCTTTTTTTAAGGCCACTTAAATACAGATTAAACAGTCATAATGATGCTAGCCATCAAGTGAAAGGATTTTTGTGGTTGAATATGATAGATGTTCTGTATTATTTCCTTACTGAATGAGTGGCATGCTACTTTTTGTTTCTATTGTATCTTTATGTGTTGTGTACAGTTCTTTTTTTGTTTTTGGGTGGGGGAGGAGAAGGCTTTGACTTGACATTCCCCATTTGAGTACATTGTCTAGAGCTTTTAAAGTCCTTATCCTTTTGTTTTAAAATTTAAAGCATTTACACGATAGCATATCAAAGGCAGTGTGAGATTTAGACTTTGTGAGTCCTAAAAATACTTTGGGGTATATGGTGGAATAAAATTTCTGGGGTAGGTCATGAACTTTTGTCAAGGTATAGAGTATAAATGAAATGCAATTCACATCACCACTCCGCTAGTAGCAATCTTGTGGTTTTAAGATATCACAATAAGAGAACTAGTTATTTTTTCCCAGTTGGTGGAGCCTCTGAGGTTGGTTGATTGGTATTATAGTTGTGGGTAATTTTTATTACTGTTGAGAAAAATAATATTTTTAAGTCAAACAGGACTTACTGGGTTTATGCTTGTTATATCTTGCTATGGTTGTGCTTATTTTCCTGCTGGTCTTATTTTACATTACTACAATTAATTGTGTTACAAAAATTTAGGCCACATAAGAAAATTAGGCTTGGTGTAACATGACTTTACTGTAGTGGGTGTCCACTGTCTAGACATGTTAATGATTGTGCGTTGTGGTTCTTTAATGAAAATTGAAAAACCCAGGGATTCTGAAGTTTATGTAATATTGTCAGTCTTTGGCACCACTATTGTGAATTGCTTTTGTTTTTACCCAATGTGAGGAAAGGTTAAAAAAAAAAAAGGACCTTATGTGAAATTAATATTTTGTGCATACAGTTTTTTGAGCTTTTAGAGACTGAGCTTTTCTTAGCAACTTTCTCCCTCTTATACATTTCTGTAGTGTGTGTGTTTGTGTTTGTGTCTGTGCTTATTTGTCAAACATTGGACATAGAGTCTTTTAAATCAGTACGGAAAGGAACTGTGAGCTACGTGCTAGGTTTAAGTCATATTCCTAACATTTTAGGAATTGCTGTATGGTATATTTTAAAAAAATGTTGGTGATAATTTGGAATCATTTTCCTTGAAGTACTGTATACCATATTTTTCTTTAAATAAGGTATATATTTTAGAAAGATTTCAGTACTTCTTGAAATCATCAGAGAACACTTAGGGGATTAGAGAGTCAGAAATGTATCACTGGGTTAGAGCCATAATAGACACATTTAGTAAATTTCAGTTGTAGGAAATTCTGTCAAAGTATTGGTTTTGCCTTTCATATTGCACCAGTTATACTGATCTGGCATTTAGAATGTGATTATTAAGGTAAGGAAAAGGCCTTATATCCTCTCAATGCAGGTTGCCACAGTTACCAGACTATTCTTTTATTCTTTCTGATATGCAAATGTATTTGTAGATCATGAGAAATGAAAGTATACATAGGAGGGTTGTAATATAATTGCTCCCCTGTGAAGAACATTGTTAACAGCTCCCCGCCAGTTTTGAAGGTCATTGCCTCATAAATGCAGATCTGGTCCATATTTTTCACATATCTGTTTCATTTATGAATATCTACATTTATTTACCACATTTACTACCCTACTTTGTTATTTTATTTGGGAGCGAACAGGAAAAATGAAAAGGCTACCTAATATCTTTGAACTCAGTATATCCAATGGAATCATTTGAATGCTTAAACATGTAATCTCCTAAGTAATAGATTTTTAGCAATCTTTTGAGTTATAATTGTTTATAAAGTATTAAGAACATATATTACAGAAGTGCCAGTAGAAATATGTACCCCAAATACATATTTTTCAAGTCAGAAATTTTAATCACTTTTTTTTCTGATTACTGAAAAGTAAAGCTGCCCTAGAAATGAATTTTATTTTACTGGGAACACATTAAAATAACAACTGCTCAAGCAGCTAGCTTAAATTTGTTTTTCAGTTAAATGAGGTACTACCATAAGTAAAATGCATGTGTACAGAAACAGTTCTATAGTGCAAGCAAGATCGGTACTTGATTGTGTCTCAGCCATTCAGTAACTGTGGGACCTAGGGTAAGGGAGGGACTGTTGGGGGAGAGAACAAATGTATTGAGCCCTGTACTTGCCAGGCGTCCTGCTTGTGCTATTTTCTCACTTACCTCACGACAGCATATGGATTCATTATACACCCATTGTACCAGCTGAAGAAAATAGTATTGAGGATTGGTGGGAGAGCCGATGTTTCTTAAATGGCCAACTGTACTATGCTTTCTGTGAGGTGTTTTGTTTATACCTTACATCAAGTATTTGAGAGGTAGGTGGTAGTACCTTCATTTTACAGATGAAAGGCTCGGATGAAGGAACTTGCTCAAAGCTAGTAGGTGGCTGTACTATATTTAAACCCTGGTCATTTTGTCTCTAAGTCCCAGCTTTGTTCCCTCTATTCCTTCTGACTCCCTAAGTTATTTCACCTGTCTGTACCTTAATTTCCTCATCTGTAAAATGGTAATAAAGATACTTATTTCACAGTAAAGAAAATATTTGGTAATGTCATTGCAAATAATATTTAAACAGACTAATATACATTGTGCCTTATTCTATCAAATCAGAAATAGGATTGAGAAAATCTTTTTTGAAAATAAATTAAACCTTAAGTCTCCTTAAAATGATTTTTAAAACAGATTTTATTTGAGAGAGAGAAAGAGAGTGTGTGAGTGTGGGGGAAGGGCGAAAGGAGAGGGAGAGAACCTTAAACAAACCCCGCCCCCGCCTGCTGAGCACAGAGCCATCCCTTGACCCTGAGATCATGACCTGAGTAGAAACCAAGAGCAGGCACTTAACCGACTGAGCCACCAGGTGCACCTCCTTAAAATGATTTCTGATTGGCCCCGGTCATAATCTCAAGGTCCTGGGATCAAGGTCCGCCCTTGCTCTCCCTGCTCAGTGGGGAGTCTGCTTCTCCCTCTCCCTCTCCCCCTCCCTCCTTTTTGTGCTCTCTCTCCCTCAAATAAATAAAATCTTAAAAGATTTCTGATTAATCTCAATGAAATCATAAAATCCAAGGCTGGAACAACTGGATTCTGTAGCAGAACTCTTCTCTAAAATTCAAGAGTTCGGTGGGATTTGGGTGGCTCAGTGGATTAAGCATCTGCCTTAGGCTCAGGTCATGATCCCAGGGTCCTGGGATCCAGCCCCACATCAGGCTCCCTGCTCAGGTGGGAGCCTGCTTCTCCCTCTCCCTCTGTCCTCTCCCCACTCATTCTCTATCTCAAATAAATAAAATCTTTTTAAAAAATAAAATTCAATAGTTCAGGTTTGCTTTCCTTTGATCCTACCAAGTCTTTGGCTTTAGAGGGGCATTTGTTTTCTGGACCTACAGTGATTTGTCTTTTGTAAGAACTTCTTTATATTTGGTAAGCGAAATCACTGGTTTCATTAAAGCAAAAGGGATGTTGTTAGAGAATTAAGGTAATTGCATTCACAGAAAAACACAAAGCTGTTGTATTTTCATTAATATTGGTTCTTTTAAAAACTTTGTTTTAAAAAGTAATTATGGTGTCTCAGAATCTGTTACAATAATAAATCAGACTCTAATTCTTGAAACTAAGTTCCAAAATTAGCCTTCTAGAATCCTGAAAGCACTTGTATTCTATTTCTTAATTTGTATATTAAAATGTTCATTGTATAAAATTAATGCAGATCAATGTTTTAGGACAGAAGGTAAATTCTAGATGTGTATTTATGCTCTCATTCTCTTTTTGAAAAAGTTCGGTTTAAGGAAGTGTCAGTGGCATCCAAGAGAAACCTAGAAGCATTCACCACAGCAGATTTTACTCAAGGGTATTTGTATGAAGTTGCATTCTTATTAAGTGCTTGGAATGAATATGCTGGATGAGGCAATTCAACATAGAGTATAATAAAAGAGCATGTGTGTTTTGAGTCCTCTGTTCCATTGCCCAGAAACTCGTTGATCATGTCTGTGCCAGCATTAATATCCCACTTAAAAAGAAAAAAAAGATGTTTGCCAAGATAAAATCAGACAACCTGAAGACCAAAAAGTAGTCGTTTTTGTTATACATTTGCAGTGGTTTATGTATAGACTTTAAAATGTGCAACCCTAAATAAGCAAGGCTTTAGTTTAGTTAGATACTGTAATAGTTAGATATTATAATCACTATGGTAAAATATTCTGGATTATTTTAATGCCCATTTTCTGGTAAATTATACTTCAGAATTTTTAAAGGAGTAAGAGGAAGCTATAAATTTTAAAACCTAGGAATTATACCACACAGTGCCTTACATGGTTATAGTTCAATAAATATTTGTTCTGATTTGTTTGTTCTACATAATGGCTGTGTTAACTCCAACACTTTAAAATTTCTTGTGCCTGAAAACAATAAACATTTTCTAACAACTGTATAAGGCTTTTTATAGTTTCAACCCATCCGATTCCAAACCACTTTGCTCTGCAGCCCCTCTCCCTGGTGAGAAGTATGGTATGTAAATGTGGTATTTTATGGAGCCTTTGAGGTCTCTGATAACTTTCTGCAATTACCCTTTGTTGAATTAGTGGATCTGCAGTCTAGAGCTTCTTGATTTTTTGGTTTGTCTCTTAGGATTTCAACCCTTTCAGGTCTCCCCACCCCCCATGTGCGCAGGTTTAGAAGGCTTAGATCCAATGAATATTGTGTAGTGCGGTGCTTCATGGGGTGGTGGAGGTCTGGCAGAATTAAGATATTGAGCATAGGGATCACCACAGCCATAGAAACTTCCTTCATTCCTTTCCCCTAAGTCAGTGCCAGGAAAACCTCCTCACAGCCTCATTTTTTTTTTTTTAAAGATTTTATTTATTTATTCGACAGAGATAGAGACAGCCAGCGAGAGAGGGAACACAAGCAGGGGGAGTGGGAGAGGAAGAAGCAGGCTCATAGCGGAGGAGCCTGATGTGGGGCTCGATCGCAGAGCACCGGGATCACGCCCTGAGCCGAAGGCAGACGCTCAACCGCTGTGCCACCCAGGCGCCCCCACAGCCTCATTTTCTAACCTCTTGCCCCAACAGGAAGAGAGCCATGCTTCCCAACCTGTTTCTACTTATGTCTATTTTAAGCTGAATTCGTCTTCTGATAGCCTCATGTGTAACGTTCTGACTGTGCAGACCATGTTTGCTGAGCAGCCTCCTGTGGGTCCCTCTTCCTCAGTTGTGTCTAGCCAGAGCTGGTACAACAGATGTGAATCTCAGGGAGGTTTGGCAGCAACCTGAAAGCTTCTACCTCTTGCCCACGTGGTGCTTAGGGAGGAGGATGCCACTCTCCTGGAGGCCAGGTGGCAGTTGTTGCCCCTGTTTTCTGGCGTTGATTCTTGGGGCTTAGGCCAACCACCTGAATGGTTCTCTCACGCAGCTGAGAACTTTGAAGAGTACTAAAGCATCTCCATTCCTATGTCGCAGAGTGAGTGGTGTTTCCCTAAGAGAGCAAAATGTCGTTATATGTCCGTTCTAGCCATGGAAGCAGACTTTCCATTCCTCTAAGACTCTAGATCTAGGTGGCCAATATTACTTTTTGAACTTGTACATTTTACTTATTTTTAAAGATTTTATTTATTTATTTGACAGAGAGACAGCCAGTGAGAGAGGGAACACAAGCAGGGGGAGTGGGAGAGGAAGAAGCAGGCTCCCAGCAGAGCAGGGAGCCTGATGCGGGGCTTTATCTCAGGACCCTGGGATCACGTCCTGAGCCGAAGGCAGATGCTTAACGACTGAGCCACCCAGGCGCCCCGTGCAAACATTTTAAATACCAGTAGAGCCAAAGCTAGAGTCGGGAAAGCAGTTTCTCTTGGAGGCTAACCCTTAGATTTAAATTGTGGAATCTCTTGCCGCCCTTGGCCACCAATGCCATCCTCATTGTTGTCAGTATTTCGAGCAGGACCCTCTGTATCGGTCTTTCACCAACTGTAAATGCTGCACTATTTCTGAGGGTGGTGTTTTACTTTTGTAGTCTTTCCAACCTAATTGTATCATATCCTAGATTTGGAAAGCAGGAACTTAGGAAGACTCTTCAGGTTCAAAGTCTTCAGGCTTTTGCTTGCTACTGTCATACTAAACACCAACTTGTGTGAATCCAGTTCTCTAAGGAGATCCTTCCGTGCCATGCTCATACAGGCAAAATAATTGGGCCACATGCTTGGCAACCACTGAGTTTGTGTACAATAGCTCCATTCACTTGTCTACAGAAAACACCCCTTTGACAGTGATTATAGCTTTCATTCCCCCTCCTCTACTTCTGACTCCTTGCACTACCATGACCTCATCTGCTGGTCCGTATTTAGAGATGCATTGGACCATTCCAGAAATGCTTTAGGACTCATTCCTGTATGTTAAGGATCATTTCAAAGCCTTAGACAACCCCTTCCCACCAAGGGAAACCGTTCTAAATCAGGACCAAACCTAGCTGTTTTTATGCCTTATTTGAGCCATCTTACTGTGTCACAACTCAGGTTTTTTTTTCCCCTTGTAGAAATGGTGAACCTTGTTAAGTAGAATGGACTAGGGGATGAGTTATAGCAATGGTTCTCAAAGTGTGGTTCTTGGATGAGCACCACCAGTTTCACCTGGGCACTTGTTACCAATCCAAGTTTATGGCCCCACAGCAGACCTAGTGAATCAGAAATGTGGGGATGGGGCTCAGCAGTCTGTTTTAACAAGTCTTCCGGTGACTCTTATGCTTTTTCAGGTTTGAGAATCACTGGTACTGGGTCACACAGATGTTTAGTAGGTAAAAGTGATGAGTTATGTTGACTGAGTATAAGAAGTGAGGGAGAAGGGGAAGCCAAGAGTGAATTTCATATTTCTAACTTTTAATTTCTGAATGGCCTTAGCTGATTCTCTACCCTTGTAAGGTAAAAGTTAGGTTATTTGCAGATATGCATACCATTTTCAAGTGGGCAGGATTCTAAAGATTTTACAACAGGTCATCATTCCAATTTGATGTTCTTATATTTATTGGTTTTATTTTTGTTCTCCCTGACCTAGAAAGCAAATGATTATATTTCTATACTTTTTTTTCAAAGAAATCATCTTCACAACTTAAAGCACTGGGTGTATAGGAAGGCCCCTGTTTGCAAACATGTAAATAGCAAATAATAAATGTCACGGAATTCAGTGCTAAGACAAGGTGGTATGCTGTGGCAGTGCAAATATGGGGGACTCGAAATTACTAAATATTTCTCAAAGGAGGTGAGATTTGAACTAGGTCATGAAAGATTGCCAAAAGCAGAAAATGGGCTGTGGGGATGGGTAAAGGGCATTCCAGGCTGAGGTAACAACAGGCGACTTCAAGGTAGGAAAGCTAAAAATGTAAAGCCAAATATATTTAGTCTTTACTATGTTTATCTGACTTACTCTGGTACAGTTGAGTCAAATAACAGAATCTACTTGCTTAGGAAAGATTGCTGTCAGCAAATTTCAATCATTCTTGACGTGTTTAGAAGAGTTAGTCTAAACTAAAAATAAACACAAAGCTGGTGTTGAATTAAATCTAACTCCAAAAGTGTATGATACAAATTAAAATTCTTCACAAAGCAATGGCATCATATAGAGAAAGGGTAGATTCAGGTATTAGTCTTAATTCTGTGGCAGCAGTAACTACGCATATGAATTTTGTTTTCAAGGGACCTCATCTCTGGCATCAGCTTGTCTGTATACGCACAAAAAAAAGTATCAAATCCCAACATCCAGCCGATGTTTGAAAGTCCTCTGGCTGATGCAGTGCAGCCTAAATGGTGCATTGACAGTTAAGAAATGTGACCAGCGGAGCCCTAAAAGACACAGTTCTGCACCTCTGTTCCCAAACCTAAGTGGCCACCAAAATCGCTTTTCTAGAGGATGGGGGAGTGCTTCCCTGGATTCCCCAGTGAACCCCTGCCTGCCAGCTCCGAAGTTCCCAGCCCGACACGGGGTGCACTTTGCGCACTCCGCATAATGCCAGGCTAGAGCTTTGGGGATGGGAACCTCCAGGAAAGCACTGTTTGGCATTTAGGCAATCAATGTTCGGCAGAATGCCAATGCTAATAGGTTATTTTGCTCTGGAAAAGGAGAAAAAGAAGGGATAGTTTAAAGGCTGATGAATAGGGGAATGATTGACAATACAGGCACTCCACTTTGTTGGAGAGATTAAGGAGGCTTGCTGTGAAGTGGTATTATGGGAGCCAGATAAATTAGCAAAGGCCCGCAGGCCCAAGACCTGAAAGAAACAGTGGTACATCAGAACAGCGTGCCCCAGGGCACACTCAAATGTCTGGCCACTTTCATTGAACTTGTAGTAGGAAAAAGCCAAATCATTTGGAACCCTCATAGTCTGGTAGTCCATTCAGGCACTCCATAGTCAGGCAAATTATCCTTTGCCTCCAGGCAGGTGCAAAGCTTATTTCCATATTGCCTGATTTGACTCAGGGGCCTCTAGTCTGGGCCTTAGCCTATTTTTGAGGACACCCAAGTGGAAGAGCTGGCTTCACAAGTACCAAAGGACTCCATATACTCTAGGCAGGAGATGCCACTAAGATTATTGTTTTATCAGACGTGAACCAAGCAGGTAAGAACATTGATCACAGCACAAGGAAGCAGAATTAATTCATCTAAGGATCTCAGGTACTTCTAGGGGATAATTTAGGCTAACGAAAACATTCTGCCTGCCCTCTTTCAGATTTTCACCTCTAGAAAAATCCAGAATCCTCCAGAGTTATTATAGAATTGGAGGTTTGTAGGTCAGAAGAATCCCATGGACTGGCAGTGATGCCTGGGATGTTATAAGGCATATGGAGCCTGCAATTTCACAGTACATGCTCATTCCTGCAACAGAATAACCCATCAGCTCTTTGGGAGGCCACTCAGAAGAAATTTGGCTGTTGAGAGATAAAAATCTGATCAAAACATAAGGTAGTCTAGTACTACAGTGCAACTTAATCTACACTTAGCTTCAGATTCTAGCATTATGTGAAATAGGTTTTTTTTTTTTTTAAAGTGAATGGGAGTTGGCTTGGTGTAGCTTCAGGACATAAGATACTGAACCAACCATTGCAGTATCAGGTTTTATAAGCAACATAGCTGATCCGAACAATCAATACTTACTTTGCTTATTTTTAAATACACCTTGGATAATTTAGTTAAGCTTATTTAAATGAGTACCCAAAGTACCGAGAGCATGTGTAAGAACTGTTTTCTAATAATTTGTATGGCAAAAGAGAACACATTTCTCATATTCCAATTTTTGATATTGGGTACAGTAGACTGATTATTTTTAAGAGACAGATATAATGATAGTATATTGTCTGGCTGCAAATTAGATCTTTTATTATGTCATTATAAAATATTATGGAGTATTCGTACTAAGAATATATCTCACATAAAATATCTTTAGTTTCTGGTTGAAAGAAAATAATAAGAAAAGGAAAACTTTCTCTTCACTTCCTGAATTCTACAGTTTTATTTCCTACCATCTTTACACCATAGCTCTTCTGTCCATCTCTTATGATCTCCTTTGTTTTATGCTAATTTATAATTAGGGCCACTTATTTAATACAAACTCTTATCACCATTTCTTTTTTTCCCTTTTTTTAAAAAAAGCTTTTAGGGGTGCCTGGGTGGTTCAGTCGTTAAGCGTCTGCCTTCGGCTCAAGGCGTGATCCCGGCGTTATGGGATCGAGCCCCACATCAGGCTCCACTGCTGGGAGCCTGCTTCTTCCTCTCCCACTCCCCCTGCTTGTGTGCCCTCTCTCTCTGGCTGTCTCTATCTCTGTCAAACAAATAAATAAAAATCTTAAAAAAAAAAAATAAAAATAAAAAAAAGATTTTATTTATGTATTTATTTGAGGGAGAGAGAGAGAGAGAGAGACAGAGCACGAGAGCAGGCACAGGAGTGGGGGGGGGAGGAGCAGAGGGAGAGGGACAAGCAGATTCTGCACTGAGTACAAAGCCCATCGTGGGGCTTGATCACATGACTCTGAGATCATGACCTGAGCCGAAAGAGGAGTTGGAGGCTCAAGCCACCCAGGCACCCCTTTTCCATTTTTTTTTAAAGCAAGCTCTATGCCCAATGTGGGGCTCGAACTCATGACCCCAAGATGAAGAGTTATGTGCTTCACTGACTGAGCCAGCCAGATGTCCCCTCTTATCACCATTTCTAATTGCCATCACTAGTAAGTCACACCTTTGCTTATGGTCAAATTCTTTGCGTGGTGGCCACACCTTCTGTTATTAGTGGTGGGAGGTGTTAAAAAAAAAAAGGTGCAATTAAAATGTGTGTAAATATACACTGAAGGATAATGGGATCCATATCCTTTAATTTCATTATTTAACACAATAATGTTGTATATTTTAATTAACTGGAATTTGAAACAGTATAAACAAGTGAAAATCTGTTTTATATAAAGTGATATCTTGGGGCTGGACTGAGTATTATATGTTTAGAGTTTTCTATTAACTTTTTTGCAATTATTTCTTAATAGATAAACAGACTCAATGAGACTCATCCTGTAGGGTAATCAGGTCAGTATTTAGGTACTGAGTCTGCACAGTGGGGACACTTCTCATGGTCCGTAGAGTCTTCAGTGTGGACAGCTGAAGTTGGTGAAATNNGTAGGGAAAGTGGAAATAATTGATAAAGAGAGAAACAAAAGATCAAACCAGAGAAAGCGTTGGGATGGAGCAAGATGAGCCTTAAGCAGAAATACCTAAAAAAATCTGGCGGGAGAATCTGGAGAAGCAGGTTGGGAAATGAAAGAATATTGGAGGTCTTTGGTGTCTTTGTTGTTGTTGTTGTTGTCGTTGTTGTCGTCGTGTTGTTGTTGTCGTCGTCGTCGTCATCGCTGTGTGATAGGAGAGGTTTAATGGTTTCAAGGAGCTCCTGAGGTTGGCTCCCATGTGGAGGTAATATTTAAAATACTCAATAATTGGGGCTCCTTGCTGGCTTAGTTATGGAGCATGTGACTCTTGATCTTGGGGGTTGTGAGTTAGAGCCGTACGTTGGGCCTAGAGCTTAGTTAAATAATAAAATAAAAAAATAATAATCAATGAGTCATGGTGAATACCTCACTGACAGAGATTCTGCTAGAACACACTGGAATTGAGTCTGGGGCCCTCTGCTGGGCCAGACACTATTTAGTGTTGAATCATAGGAGGTGGAGTTCAGAGTAGTCCCAGGGAAGAGGGAGAGGCCTCTTAGGGCAGTGGCTATTGGCCAGCTGGTAGGGAAATGTGTGTATATATATATATATATATGTGCGTGCGTGTGTGTGTGTGTGTGTGTGTGTATTTCAATATTTTAATGACCAGCAGGATCTTATTGGAGCAGGCCAACCTAAATCCACTCCTCATTCTGTCAGGTAGGATAAGACAGGAACTTAGAAGAAGTCACAAGAGCTCAGGTGTTGTTGAGGTATGAAAGGGATCTTGCCAAATTCAGTCTTCCTCTTCGGACTGTAGCCTCAGTGATGGCAGGAATCAGAGCCTCCTACATCTGTCTTCTCTGGCTCTTCATTTGTTGCTTGCCAGATACAGGGTCCCAATGGTCTAGGTTTTAGCTTCCTGTGGGGGCGGTAGGCTTCACATGCTTCCAAAATGCAACTTCGATCATTTTCTCTTTTTTTAAAGCCCTTCAAGATTCTCCCTTCACCTGCTGGGTAATAGCCTTTTAGCACGTCATAGATGTCCTTCCATTAGCTTTGCTGTCTTCCTTTTGCGACTTGTCTCCTGTCATCCTCCAGATGCATTTTATCCCACTTTGTAGAGCATCAGCTTCTCATCACCTTATTCCATGGTCGGTTCCCTCCCCAGTGTTGTTGGGCTATGCTTTGGAGGACCTTATAGCATTACCACATTCACTTGTAAATAACTACTCACATGTCTGCCTCTCACTAGACAACTATTGGAAGGGCAGGGATTGCAGTTAGTATCCGAGGTCTCACCTAGGGGCTCAATAAATGTTAATTGTAGATGTGCATGAATGATAAAGAGGATTATTAATAATGCAAATGTAAAGTTACCTCTGACTTGAGCTAAACAGATTAAAAAAATGAACATCAGATTTTCTGGTCTTTAGAGTGATATTATGGCACTCGAGGACGTAGTTAATTAGTGGTGGTGGTTGCACAATTCTAGGATTGTATTAAAACCCACTGCATTGTACCCTTTAACACAGTAATCTGGGGGCACCTGGCTGGCTCAGTTGGTAGAGCACGTGACTCTTGATCTCAGAGTTGTGAGTTCAAGCCTCACATTTGGTGTAGAGATTATTTAAAAAAAAATAAAATTATTTTTTAAAAAAAGGTAATCTTACGATATGAATTATATCTTAATTCACATGTCAATTTCCTGGTTTCAATAATATACCATAGTTATATAAGAAATTACCCTTGGAGGAAGCTGGGTGAAGGATATATGGGACACCTTTCATACTGTTTTTACAACTTCTTGTGAGTTTGTAATTATAAAGTTTTAAAATGGTGATTAAATTAGTTTTCCTGAGCAAATATGTTTATTATTTAGTTAGGATTTATGGTTCAGAATGACTACAGAAAGTTTTCTCACTGATTAGGCTCCAGTTAACTTTCAAAATTATGTAGGATTATTTATAAGTGGATAAGTTTCAACAGAAGATACTTGAAAATAAAGTCAATTCTGTTCTAATAAAGAGGTAAGATAAGAGTTTAAAAATAATATCTTGGTGGGGCGCCTGGGTAGCGCAGTGGTTGAGCAACTGCCTTCGGCTCAGGGTGTGATCCCAGTGTTCTGGGTTCGAGCCCCACATCAGGGTCCTCCACTAAGAGCCTGCTTCTTCCTCTCCCACTCCCCCTGCTTGTGTTCCCTCTCTCACTGGCTGTTTCTCTCTCTCTAATAAATAAATAAATAAAAATCTTTAAAAAAAAAATAATATCTTGGTAGTTTTTTTTGCACCTTTTTTTTTTTAAGATTTTTGACAAAGAGAGAGACAGCCAGCGAGAGAGGAAACACAAGCAGGGGGAGTGGGAGAGGAAGAAGCAGGCTCCCAGCGGGGCTCAATCCGAGAACCGTGGGATCACGCCCTGAGTTGAAGGCAGATGATTAACGACTGAGCCACCCAGGCACCCCTGCATCTTTATTTTTTCTGTGATTCTCTGTTCCTCTCCTAAGTTTTCTCAGACATAATTAGTTACAGTTAAAATGAATATACTGACAAATTAGGCATATCATAACATGCCATTGTTGTGTTTTAGAGAGTTATTTGGTGTAATGTCCATATTAGGTATTTTAATTTAATATGTTAATTGAGCCATTTAAAAATTTATTGAGTACTTACTGTGTTCTGGGCTCTGTGATAAGCACTTTATGTGCATTCTTCATTTAATCCTACCTGTTTAATGGAAAATATTATTGTCCCTAATTCCAGATGAGTACAGTAAGGCTTAGAGATGTTAAATAATTCGTCTGATGTCACACAGCTAGTCCGTGGGGGAGCTGGGATTCAAACTCTGTATGATCTCATTGTTGTTCTCACTCACTGCTCTCTGATGAAACGGGCAGTAGAGTCCAATGGGGAAAACGCGGACTTGGTGGAGTCAGGAGACTTGTGTTCAATGCCTGACTGTTGACTGATTAACGTTAAGGCCTTGAGCAGGTAATTTAACCTCTCATCTGCAAACTAAGGAGACTAAAAAAGAAGACCCCTCCAGTCTCTTTCAGCATAAACATTCTACAGTTCCTGAGAAATCTGTCCATGGCTCAGTAGTGTTTTTCTTTGTGTTCCCTCCGTGAAGGATATTCTTTACGAATGCAAATACTCTTTTAAAGAGAGAGATGTCAAGGCCAATCTTTGTGACTGCTTCAGTCTGTGTTCTGTCCCTTCGTTTTGCAGAATACAAAATATAGCTTTATGTACTCGTTCAATACAGATCAGATTCTGGGGGATTGACTCATGCTAATCAAACATCATTCTTTTTTTTTTTTTTTCTAATTTAGAATGTCTGTTAATTATAGTGGGATAATAAATACTAGTTTCTGCCATCATAGGCACTTCTTCAGGATCAGAGACTTTGGAAAATCAAATTTGAAAGCCTTTTTTTTTTCTTGAGATTTTATTTATTTATTTGAGAGAGAGAGTGAGCGAGAGAGAGAGAACACGAGCGGGGTGGGGGGTGGTTTGGGAGAGGGAGAAGAGGACGAAGCTGACTCCCCGTTCAGCAGGGAACCCGAGGTGGGGCTCAATCCCAGGACTCCAGGACCATGACCTGAGCTGAAGGCAGGTGCTTAACCGACTTGAGCCACTCAGGAGACCCTTGAAAGCTGTTTTGGAAGGCAAATTGTTTTGAGGGCTATTCTTCTAGGTTGTGTAAAAGCCTTGTAAATTATGTCTGTTTCGTAGTACAGGCCTCGTAATTATATATCTACAAGAATCGGTTTTTCTGTCTTCCTTGATCAGTACTTTCTAAGTGCTGATGAAGTCTTCCCTTTAGCCCTTCCCCAACTTCATGCAGATTATTGTACATATGTTAATAATACAATTTTAATTTTAATTTTTTTAAGTTATGTCCCAGTCTATAGGGTATACTTTGCTTACTTTGATTGCACTTGAGTGTTTCTCAAGACTATTTATTTTTGATTTTTAAAAGATTTTATTTATTTGAGATAGAGTGAGCGAGAGAGAGAGAACATGAGTGAGGGGGGAGGCAGAGGGAGAGGGAGAAACAGGTTCTGTACTGAGCAGGGAGCCTGACATGGGGCTTGATCCCAGGACCCTGGGATCATGACCTGAGCTGAAGGCAGATGCTTAACCGATTGAGCCACCCAGGCGCCCCTCAAGACTACTTTAAATGCCATTTTCTCCCCTACGTTAGTGGACTTGACCAGATAACTTTAATTTATGTTGACTTTTACTACTTTGTCTTCTAGAGGGAGGCCCCCCTTCTTTTAAACTTTGATCTCAAATTCTGCATGGTCCTCATGTGTGTTACCACTGCATTACCACTGTATCGTAGGCAATATTTCGTAGTCTCGATGCCGTCCATGGGAGGCATACACCACATAGGTTACAGAATTCTGATACACTGTAAACATTTCCACTATTTTTTTGCTCTCAAGTTTCCAAATTCTGTTTTTTTGCATCTCCTACACTTTAACTTGGCTTTTTTAAAAGTCAGGTTTATTGGGGTACAATTTACGTAGAATAAAATTCACTCTTTTTTTTAGGGTAAGCTCTACACCCCGCGTGGGGCTTGAACTCATGACCCCGAGATCAAGAATCATGCACTCTACCGACTGAGCCACCCAGGTGCCCCTAAAATTCACTCTTTTATAGCTGTACAGTTCTTTGAATCTTGACAAATACATACAAGTTGTATAACCATCATATATAGAATATTTCCAACATCCTGTAAAGTTTCCTTGTATCCCTTTATGGTCAGTCTCCCCCTTCTCCAGGTGTCTGTCAGCTACTAATCTGATTTCTGTCCTTATAGGTTTGCTTTTTCCATGATGTCCTATATATAGAATCATACAATACGTAATCTTTTGAGTCTGGCTTCTTTCACTTAGCATAATGCTTTTTTGAGCTACAAATTACATATCATAAAGTTCACCCGTTTAAATGTACAATTCAACAGTTTTTAGCATATTTATGGAGTTGTGCAATCAACATAATCTAATTTTAGAACATTTATATCACCCCAAAAAGAAACCTTGTACCCATTAGCAGTCACTCTTATTTCCTGTCTCCCTCCCCCCAACTCTCTGCCCGAGGCAACCACTTATCTGCTTTCTGTCTCTATAGATTTGTCTATTATGAACATTTCAATAAATGGTATCATACAGTACATGGTCTTTTGTAACTGGCTTCTTTCACTTAGCATAATGTTTTTGGGGCTCATCCAAGTAGTAACTTATATTAGTACTTCATTCTTTTTTATTGCTAAATAATTTCCCATAGTATGGATTTATCCCATTTTGTTTATCCATTCATCAGTTGATGGACATTTGTGGTGTTCCGCTTTTTGTCTGTTATAGATGAAGCTCTTGTTTGTGTTTAAATTTTTTGTGTGGATGCATGTTTTCATTTCTTTTGGATGTGCTGTGAACATTCCCATACACTTTTTTTTTCTTTTTAATTGAAGTATAGTTGACATACAGTATTGTAGTTTAGGTGCACAACATACGTATGTAAGTTTTTGTGTGGAAATACGTTTTTATTTCTCTTGGATAGATACCTAGGAGTGGAATTGCTGGGTCATATGGTAACTTGATGTTTCATGTTTGAGGAATTGCCAGTTTTCCAAAGTGGTTGCACGAGGGCTCCAATTTTTCCACATCCTTGCCAGTCTTCACTACTGTCTTTTCGATTACAGCCATTCTGTGGATGTGAGGTAGTATACCATTGGGTTTTTTTTTTTTTCTATTTTAATTATTTTAATTTGTGTAGTTAACATACAGCGTTATATTAGTTTCAGGTGTATAATACATTGATTCAACAATTCTACACGTTATTCAGTGCTCATCCCAGTAAGTGTACTCTTAATCCCCATCACCTAATTTACCCATTCCCTCTACCCGCCTCTCCTCTGATAACCGTCAGTTCTCTATGTTTAAGAGTCTGTGTTTTCATCTCTTTTTTCTTTGTCCCTTTGTTTCTTAAACATATGAATCTTCTCTTGCTCTGTTCTCTCATGATTTGCTGGGTTTCTTTGGTGATATACTGAATTCTTTCTTTTTATTTTTTGGCTATCACCAGTTTTTGATCTGTGGTTACCATTGGGTTTATATATAACAAGCATATAGCAGTCTATATTAAGTTAATGGTTACTTAAGTTTGAACCTATTTTAAAAGCACTAAAGTTTTACTCCTCTCCCCTCTTTGTTTTCGGTATATGGTGTCATACTTCACATCCTTTTATTTTGTGACTCCCTTGACTGATTTTTATAGATACACTTAATTTCATTGGCTTTGTGCTTCCTATTTTTTGTCTGTCTTTTCTACTCAGAGTCCCCTTTAACATTTCTTGTAAGGCTGGTTTAGTGGCCATGAATTCCTTCAACTTTTGTTGGGGAAACTATCTTTCCTTCTATACTGAATGATAGCCTACTGGATAGGGTATTCTTGGTTGCAGGTTTTTTCCTTTCAGCGTTTTGAATATATCATGCAGCACCCTCTCTGTGGCCTGCAAACTTTCTGCTGAAAAATCCACTGATAGCCTTATGGGTTTTTTTCTGGTATGTAACTGGTTTTTTTTTTTTTTCTTCTGCTTTTTAAATTCTCTCTTTATTACTACTTTTTCCCATTTTAATTACTATGTGTCTTGGTGTGGCCCTTCTTGGGTTGATTTTGTTGGGGGCTCTCTATGGCTTCTGGATCTGGATTTCTTTTTCCTTCCCCAGATTGGGGAAGTTTTCAGCTATTATTTCTTCAAATAAATTTTCTGCCCCCTTTTCCCTCTTTGCCTTCTGGAATCCCTATATTGTGAATGTTATTATGCTTGATGCTGTGCCTGAGTTCTCTTAACCTATTTTCATTTATTGTTGTTTTTTCTCTTTCCTGTTTAGGTTGTTTTTTTCCCCTTACTCTGTCCTTCAGGTCACTGATCTCTTCTGCTTCCTCTGGTCTGTGATTAATTACTTCTAGTGTATTTTTAATTTTGGTTATTGAGTTCATCTGTGATTTATTTATTTTTATGTTTTCTATCTCTTTGTTGAGGGTCTCACTGAGGTCCTCCATGTAAAGATACAGTGAGTATCTTTATGACCATTACTTGAAATTCTCTATCATGCATATTACTTATCTCCATTTTGTTTAGCTCTTGCTGTGATTTTGTCCTGATCTTTCATTTGGGACATATTCTTCTATTCTTCTGTCTCCTCGTTTTGTTAAACTCCCTGTGTCTGTTTCTATGTGTTAGGAAAGTCAGCTATGTCTCCTGCTCTTGGAAGTAGTGGCCTCATGAAGAAGAGGTCCTGTAGTGCCCTACAGTGCAATGTCCCCTGTTCACCAGAACCTGGTGCTTCAGGAGTGTCTACTCTGTGTTGTGTGCACCCTGTTGTAGCTGAGCCATGCATGCCTTCAGTCCAGTCGGCTGCAATGGCTCCCTTTGCCTGTTGTGGGCAGGGCAGGGTTTGGTTCCTGTGGTGTTAGTGGGCCAGTGTGGGGCTGCCTTGGACTTGAGTTGAGTCAGACCAGGTGTTTGCCAGAGCTGTGGTCACACCAAACTGCAGGGAACTCTCCCTGTGTTGTCTCCTAAAAAGCTTTCACTGGTGAATGGGCCTGCAGTCAGACCAGATGCCTGCCCTCAGCCCGCTGCTGGGGCCATAGTTGGACTGGTGTATGTGATTGTCTTTCCCTCTCCCCAGGGCAGGAGTCACTTTGGAGTGGTGCTGGCGCCTGTCAGGGCTGCTTGTGCAGTGTCAGGCTTGTGGCATCACCTTGGGTAGTCTCCTGGCAAGGGCATGTTGGAGGGCGTGGGTCTGTAGGAGAATGCAGAGGCTGGGTGCTTGGCACCAGGAGGGTCCAAGCTGGTCCACTGTGGGAGGGGACCTGCAGCCACCAGGGAAAACTCCTGCCCAGGCCAGGATGGATGGGGTGGGGTATACTTCTAGTAAGCTAGGTGGGGAATGTTCCAGCTGCACTGGTTCCTGCAAGTATCCACGTATCTAGGCTGGGGGGCCAGGGAGGGAAACCGTGCCCACTAGCTCTTTTGTTCTTGGAGAAGTCTCCCAAAGATTCCTGCCCCTCCAACACACACTCTGATATTAGTATATAAATATCCTTACCATATACCCCAGGTGTTTTTCAAATTACTGCTTCTATGCTGTGTCTCAGCAGGGCTCTTTGTTGTGTGGTCTTTGTAAGGATGGGGACTCCAAATTTATATTTTTATGTGTTGATATCCAGTTGTCCAGTACCATTGGTTGGAAGACTACTCTTTCCCTATCAAATTGTCCTCATCCCTTTTGTTGAAGATCAGTTGACCATAAATGTATGGGTATATTTCTGGAGTCTTTATTCTATTCCATTGATGTATTCCATTGATGTGTGTATCTCAATGCCAGTTATCACTCTGTCTGGATTACTTTAGCTTTGTAGTAAGTTTTGAAATCAGCAAGTATGAATCTACCAACTTTGTTCTATTTCAAGATAATTTTTGCTGGTCTT
>NW_024426119.1:9943621-10182335 GCF_017311325.1 Ursus maritimus | reverse complement strand
GTCTATTGCATTTCTATATGAATTTTAGAATCAGCTTGTTAATTTTTATTAAAAAACCAGGTTGAATTTTGATAGGAATTGTATTGAACCTGTAGACCAACTTGGGGAAGGTTGCCATACCCTTAATGATAAAATTCTTCTGATTCACGAACAGAGGATGACTTTCCATTTATATAGATATTTAATTTTCTAAGTGATATTTTATGATTTTCAGTGTTAGCATAATGCTTTCCAGATTCATTCAGGTTAGTGTACCTATCAGCATTTTGTTCCTTTTCATTGCTGAGTAGTATTCCATTTATGGACATATCATAATCTGTTTATCCATAAACCTGTTGATGGAAATTTGAGTTATTTCCATTTTTTGGCAGTTAGAAGTAAATCTGCAAAAGATATTTGCATATAAGTTTTTATATAAACATAGGTTTTTGTTTCGCTTGGGGAAAAACCTGGAAATGGAGCTGCTACTTTATATAAGTGTTTGACCTTTTAAGAAACTACCAAACTGTTTTTCCAAAGTGGCAGTACTGTTTTGCCTTCCCAATGGCAATATATGAGAGTTACAGTTGCTCCACATCTTCACCAACACTGGGGATTAGTAGTTATTTTTTTAAAGCAATGCTGTGTAGATGTGTAGTTATATTTCACTGAAATTTTAATTTGCATTTCTCTAATAACAATGTGGAGCATAAAATTAATGTAATTCTAGATTTTTGGAGTTAGAAGAGACATGAAAGAACTCATTCCTGGTTTTTATATTGTGTTCCTCCTACCTATTTCATAGGCTGTCTGAGACTGAGGGAGTTGGGGGACTGAGGAGCCTACTGAGTGGGTAGGGATCTGAGCTCCCTGCCCAGAAGGTGTCTAGTTTTACCCATCTTTTTTTTTTTTTTTTAAGATTATTTATTTATTTATTTGACAGAGAGAGAGACAGCCAGTGAGAGAGGGAACACAAGCAGGGGGAGTGGGAGAGGAAGAAGCAGACTCCCAGCGGAGGAGCCTGATGTGGGACTTGATCCGGGAACGCCGGGATCATGCCCTGAGCCGAAGGCAGATGCCTAACGACTGCGCTACTCAGGCGCCCCACTTACCCATCTTTTTGTATTGAATCCATGTAACATATTATTAGAAAAGGATACCTCTGCTAAGAAAACGTTTGAAAGCTACTGAGCTCACTCTTCTTTTTAGTGGACAGACCTGAGTCCTGGACAGGTAAATTGACGTACTTAAGGTCATATAGTTAGTCTGGAGTAGCTGATACTCCAGTGTTCTTTTTTTCTGTATTGTATTATCTTGTCATAATGCTAAAATGGTAGTATTTATGGGCTCATGGAAGAATTATGATCACAAGATTTGTTAAACTCCTAAATTTCTTTAAAAAAAAGTTTCTTTTTATACCGAAAAATAGCACATGGAAACTAAATTGTCTTTTGTGAGGTATCTGTACTAAGAAGGTGTTATTTTTTCTAAAGAAACCAGTTTCTAGTACAAAACCTTTTAAAATTACTGTGTGCTTGGGTTTCTTAGTAGTGTAAAAAATGTGGCACAACTGTCAGAGGTTATAAATGACAATACATTATGGAAATAGGTGAGGAAACAAGCAGGGATTTGCCATGGGGAAACATTATGTTTTGTTATCAGTTTTGACAAACACCAGCAATGGCTCATCAATGTTGAAAGGGTAAAACAGAATTCATTAGGCACAATCTTAATGGTTAGAATAAGTTACATTTTGTAAGAAGTATTCAGTTCTGAAATCCTTCCTTTATTGAAGTTTTTCTAGAAATTACTAGAGTGTGAAAGCGGTTCTATATTGGCAATTCTGAGACTGGCTATAGGACTGATGAGTAAGCAGTGCATGGTTAGATTGAGCAGAATTTTATTAGAATGCTTTTGGTGGATTTGAATACAACTTTTATTTAATAATGGTATGATGGGAAAAGTGTCATATTTGGACTCAGAAAACTTTAAGTCAATCTTGAATCTGCTTCATACTATCTATGTGACCTTGAATGAGTCACTTAACTTCTATGGCTTTTTCATTTTTTTAAAACAATCAATTGGAAAAAGATAGTGATATCCGCTCAGCCTACCTCCCAGAGTTGTATGAGGAGCAGAAAAAATGAGACAATATATGTTAAAGCACCTTGTAAATTTTATTTTATTTTTAATTTAAATTTTTATTTATTTTTTAAGTAATCTCTGTGCTCAACGTGGAGCTCAAACTGACACCCCTGAGATCCAGAGTCACATTTACCTACTGAAGCCACCAAAGCCAGGTGCCCTGCACTTTGCATATTTTAAAGTGTTATTCAGCTATAGTGTTTATTAATAAAAACCTTTGGAATTGTGATATACAGGGTTTTTAAAAGGTTTTTCTTTATATTTGGTCACAACTTACTTGCGTTCATTTGGCCTCTATCCCATGTCTCTAGTTTTAGGGAGAAGTTTTGCTCTGTCCTTCGTCCTCCTCTCTTTCTTTAAAATAGATGACCCTTTTTCACTTGCATCCATTAGAAGAGATGCCTGTGTTAGTTTCCTCTTAAGGGAAAGATGAGTTGGTTTTTATTTCGTACAGAAATTTAGCTTGACAAACCTGGCTAGAATATTAAACTTATAAGCTGCATGTAGGTTTTCTTACTTGGCATTGCATTTCTCTTCCTCGTAGTTGAGTTTCCTGCACTTCTGTATTTTCTCTGTCCTCTGCTTCCGTTAGGTAGGTTTGATACCTAATATGCTTTTACCTTGGTCAATCCCATTTTTGGTTTAAGAGTTCATGATACCCTATCAAGATAGGCTTTGTGGACACAAATGGTCGAGTCATATACTTCAACTCCCCCGGTACTGACAGAAGAGATTTCACTTGCTGATCTGACTCCTGTGCCGGAGATGAAGTTAAGGATCTTTGTCAGTTTTTAGAAACTGTAGATAAGGGAAACAAGTATTTCTTCTCTGTGGGTAAAACGGAAGAATCTTCCCTTTCTGATACCTAAAGCTGATGAGGTTGTCGATTTTAGTGTTATTTCCTTTTCCTTTCTGTTTTGGAGAGGGAACAATTTTTACCTGAGGGTTTTCAAAGACCTATCCAGTGGTCACTGTCTGTCTTATCAACTTCTTTTTATTCAAGTTAATTGAAAAAAATAAATATTTTAAATATTACTGAGATGAGGGGGTATTTTGGGGAAGTCATATCT
This sequence comes from Ursus maritimus, assembly GCF_017311325.1. Classification (NCBI taxonomy): domain Eukaryota; kingdom Metazoa; phylum Chordata; class Mammalia; order Carnivora; family Ursidae; genus Ursus; species Ursus maritimus. Next base: position 10,179,141 of record NW_024426119.1, on the reverse strand, counting down.
AGCATAAAGTACGGTTTAATGCTTAGGAGATCTATTTATGCTTCTTTGTTAGACTTCATTTGGAGTCATGTTTTTAAAATAACATCTCATTTTTAAAAATCAGAAGCTAGTTTTTTTTTTTTTTTTTAAGTCAGCTCTACACCCAATGTGGGGCTTAAACTCACCACCCCAAGATCGAGAGTCACATGCTCAACCGACGGAGCCAGCCAAGTGCCCCTAGAGGCTAGTTTTTAAAAAGCCACTGAATTTAGTTCTGAATTAAAGCAAAGGAAATAGAAATACCAGTGTGTTTGTAATTTATTTAGAATGACTGCGGGTTATGTTATACCTTTTATTTTAGAAACATGTTTGTGTAGTTAAATACAAATGATTTATAGGGCTACTGTGTTAAAAGCTAGCAGATGGTTACTTAAGGCTACTGTCTTCAGTAATGACATTCTAGTAGGGTCATTTTCTTCACAGCAATTTTTTATTGGATGAGTGGGAAGACAGAGCCTGGAATGCGGTAGACGAAGGTGCCTGTGCCGGTTGAGTTACTCATCGGGAATTCAAAGGTCGGCGTATACTTTAATCATTTTCTAGGAGAAAATCATATCTTGGCCTAGAAAAATATGATTTCTAAAAATACTACAGTGTTAACATTCTCACTGTGCATTATTTTATGCTCCATAGTATTAATATATTAAGAACAAAAATAGGGGCGCCTGGGTGGCTCAGTCAGTGAAGCATCTGCCTTCGGCTCAGTCATGATCTCAGGGTCCTGGGATCGAGCCCCACTTCGGGCTCCCTGCTCCACAGGGAGTCTGCTTCTCCCTCTCCCTCTGCCCGTCCCACCCCTGCTGATGCTCTCTCTCTCTCTGTCTCTAATAAATAAATAAAATCTTTAAAACCAAAAATGTTGGGTTCCTACATATAGCCTTGCAGTTATAACTAAAACTTAGTGTTCAATAGACCAGAGATATCCATAATCAGTAAAATTGGGCAGTTCGAACAGCTTGATCAATGATTTGGCTGGAAACAGAATGACTTCTCTAAAATATCACTTATCAGACTTAATTATGGTGGGCATTAGAGAATGGCTTTCATATTTTTCATTAAATATGTACATTAAATCATATTCTACAATTGGCACCATTTTGTGATAACTTAGTGTATTTTGTATTTTGATGTTTTACACAAAAATGCACTAACATACTTTAAGAAGACCACGTTCTTCTGCTTAGTATTTTTGGGCATCATTGTGGGCTCTTAAAAATGTTTGCTTATAGGGATATGTCTTGTCACCAAGCTGTGAGTACTGTAGATTTTAATGGTCGTGTATGTGTGTGTTTAAACATATCATGCATAGACATTAGCAACTAGAATAGTATTATAGGTATATCTTGAGTCGCAGAGTAGATGGCTTTCAAAAAAATTGATTATAAATAGAAGTATTTTTAAATCAGCTATTTACAAAAATCTATAGCAAATCCTGTTAAATGAAAAAAATTATATATTAAAGTAATACATAATTTAACCTAGAGTTTTCATGTTATTGGTCTTGTAGTATAAGCAGCTGAGCAGGGTCACCCTTTCTGGAGTAGCAGACAAAGCCCCATCAGAGGTGGCCATCAGGAGTTAGAGACTATGGAACATAAGAACTAGGATGATCGGTAGGGGAAGAAAGGGATAAAGAAAGGGGGGGGTGTAATCAGAAGGGGGAATGAAACATGAGAGACTATGGACTATGAGAAACAAACTGAGGGCCTCAGAGGGAAGGGGGGGGAATGGGATAGGCCGGTGATGGGTAGTAAGGAGGGCACGTATTGCATGGTGCACTGGGTGTTATACACAACTAATGAATCATCGAACTTTACATCGGAAACCGGGGATGTACTGTATGGTGACTAACATAATATAATTAAAAAATCATTAAAAAAAAAAAAGAAAAAAGAAAAGGAGTTAGAGATAAAGCCTGCATTGTTTGGAAGAGGCCCTGGGCCTAGAAATGCTATTGGGGGCCAAAAACCAAGAAGTGGTGAAGCGTACAGATATTCAGTTTTAGAAAGGGAAAAATCTTGGGAAAATGGAGATTTCTTTCCATGTTCAAAGAGATATCTGAAAACATTTAAAAAATACTTTTAAATGAACAGTCAGGTAGTTTTCAAAAATGATGGGAGGAGTAAGTTCTGAGAACTCGATATTTGAGAAGAAAACCTTGAAATAATATTTAAAAATCAGGAGGAATAGTTCATATGAGAGTACTGTCTTCTTTCTAAGAATAAAAGGGTGTGCAGCTGCTCTATCCAAGTCAACATGCAAAAGGCTGAATATTACATTCTACCTCTGCATGTGTTTCAGTATTTTTTTTTTTCTATAACAGGAAAAGGAGTTTTAGTTGTACTGCAGCTAAATAGGGAGATACCTATAGTTACCACATTTAAAAAAAAAGTATAGTCAGAAATTATATAAATATAACCACCACATTTGCTTTAAAAATTCCCCATTTTGTCATTGGGTCGTACTGGAGCTCGTCTGTTTGATGAGTGCTGTTGAAGCCAGGGATCCCAGGAACGTGCTATTGCCCAGTAAGCTCCTGTAAACCCCAGCCCAGCAGGTCCTGGTGTGGCTTCCCATTCCACCTACACTTCCTGGGAAGAGATGTGTGTTTGAATATTTTCAGGAAAACTCCGTACTCCGCAGCTCTCTGCCAGCCCTTCTCTCTCCTGTCGACTCTGTTTTCTTAGGAACTTCTCTCAACTTCCCCCTTCTTCCTGGTGATCTTAGGTTGCAGAGATTAAAAAAAAGGGTTTTTTTCCCCTCCTGAAAGTATTTTTTTGGGGATTCTAATTCTTTTTTTTTTTTTAATGTTTTTTTATTACATTATGTGGGGGATTCTAATTCTAAAGGAATTGTTTGGTTAAAGGTAACCTCCACGTTAAGGTCTGGAGGAATGGAGGAGAATCTAGGGGACTGTTTGAGATTTTCCTTGTGGAAGACAAAGGATGTAGACTTCCTGAAGGATTACACGCACGGTGAGAATAAAAGATAATTTAAGCTTTCCGGAAGCCAGGAATAAATGGAGATGAAGAGCGTAAGTCCGAGTGTAATACAGGAGCCAGAAATAAGCATTTCATTAAGTGCTGCTTAAGTTTTATACTTTTGGTTCTATTGAATAAAATTGAAGTTGTCTTACTCAAGTCTCATGCATTCTCCATGTGAGCTCTCTGTGGCCGGTGATGGCACATGAGCACAGGAAAGATCAAACAGAGCAATTTGAAGTAGTAAGCAGTCGGGAGGGGTAGCCTAGGTGATTCTGCAATATGGATCAGGGATCAACAGGGAGAGAAGAACCCTTTGAAGTGAAGGAAGGCTGTAGCAGAAGGGCCTAAGATCAGCACCTAGGAGACAATCAGAAGAGAAAGGATGGGTGGAGGTGGAGTAAACGTAAAATCTGAACTATCAAAAATGAAGCATCAGAGGGAAATTAGTTAACTCCAATTCTTTGCATTGTTCCAGCCTCCAAGTAAAATTGCACCTACAATTTTAAGTCTTAACTGACAAATACATTTAAATGGATTCCTGGATTTTGATGGGGCAATGAAGATGTAGTTTATGTTTACTTTCAGATAGTGAAGCTGTTAAAAAATTTTTTTTGTGCACCAAATAACTGTTCTTGTCATTACTATTATAGTTTCAGTTGTGTTTGCCACCAAAAATAAAATTGGCTCTGACACAAAAGAATCAAAGACAAGAATTCTAAAATTCATTTTAATTTGGCAGCGAGCATGTCTATATGCATGATTCTCCCACTAATGCTTGTGGGAACTTAATCAAATGGGTGATCTTCTATATGTGAAAGAATTTTAAATTCAGAAGGATCCTAATACATAGTCTAGTCTGACTTTAAAATTTTAGAGATTAAGAAAATTGGTATTGATTGCATTACAAAATTAATTTCCTTTTAATTGGGAAATCACTCAGAAAGCATAAGACTTATTTTAAGCAGCTGTATGCAATTTGTCATGGTCTATTTTTTTTTTTTTAAGATTTTATTTATTTATTTATTAGAGAGAGAGAGATCACAAGTAGGCAGAGCGGCAGGCAGAGGGAGAGGGAGAAGCAGACTCCCTGCTGAGCAAGGAGCCCAATGTGGGGCTCAATCTCAGGACCCTGAGATCATGACCTGAGCCAAAGGCAGCCTCTTAACTGACTGAACCTCCCAGGCGCCCCAGTCATGGCTTATTCTGTTCAGTGTTTTCATTATCTTGATATAAGAGGTGCTTTCTAAATGCAGATAATTTGATTTACTCTAACAGTTGTCTTAACAGTTAAATAAATTATTCTCCCTTTTCAGTGAAGGATTGCTTATCTATTTATTGATTGGTAATACAGTTTCTAGATGCTTTACTTGATTAGAAGGTTGTACTGTTAATTGATACATTAGCCTCAGTAGGTCTTAGACTAGAGGATAAATAGAATCAGTGTTCTGCTTTGTTGAACATAGACTTTCCCTCGGTGGCTCTACGACAAATTTGAAGTTAAATTGTATTAATGAAATGCCTCATCAAAGTGCTTTGAATGCCTCAGAGAGAGGGGCCTTGGAATGGACGTCATTCAGTCACCCAAAAAATACTTATTGGGTATCTCTTATGTGGTAGGCACTAGGCCAAGCACAGCGGATGAAGAAGAAAGTCAAGGCCCCCAGGACCCAGGTGCTAGGGAGGAGAGAGCATTGTTGCTGCACTCTCCTTCCTGGACCATGGTCAGCGATGTAGGTACTCTTCGCTCTACTGAGTGTTTTTCTTAATCCAGGGCTCTAAGCCAATACCAGTTGCTTGGTGGTGGAACCTATGGGCCCTTTTGTCTACTATTATTATTATATTGATAAAGACAGATTCCTTAGAAAAAATTTACTAATGAATTAGTTGGATTGAAAGATGCTGGGAAGTACTAAATCTTTCGCCTTTTGTTTTAGTTGGAATGATTCATTGACTTTCAGAAATATTGACTGAATTTAGATAAAAAACTCAGTAGATGATTTCTCACTTTGGATAAACCTTAACTTCTAAATAACCAGTAAGAAGAGTCACTAGAAGAAAGTAGAAGTATTTATTTAATCTTTGCATGGGGAGAACTTTCTAAGCATAAAGATGATGGAAGAAACCACAAAGGAAAAGATGAAAAGATTTATCTATCACATGAAAATTAAAAATTCATGTCAAAACATCAAAAACAAAGGCTGGAAGGCAAGCAAAAATTCGGGAGAAAAATCTGCAGCTAATATGGCAAAATATTAATATCCTTAGTAATAATAATAAAAACTCCTTATATAAACACTAAAAAAGAACCTAGTTGCTCAATGCGAAAAATGACCCCACAAGAACAATAAAATTAGGAGTGACAGTTTGCTGATAAACATGTGAAAAATGTTTACTTCACCTTCCTTAGTATGCAAGAAACTGTAAGTTAAAAGGAGATGCCAGGTTATATGATTTTAGGTTAGCGAAAACAAAAAATAATTCTCAATAATTACAGTAAGAATACAAGTGCAAGTTTAAATTGGTATTTTCTTTCTGAAAAGATTGGCAAGTTCACTCCTAGGACCTTCTCCTAAGGAAATGATGAAAAATAAAGAAATAATTTTTATACCAGGTGTTTATTAGAACATTATTTATAATATTGAAAAAAACCACCTATATAGAAGAATGGTTACATAAATGGTGTGTACAGTATGTTTGTGTTCCTACCAGAGGGTCTAGGGGAGAGTCCCTTCCCTGCCTCCTGCAGCTTCTCATTGGCTTGTGGCCTCATCACTGCAATCTCAGTCACATTGCCTTCTCCTCTTCTGCCCTCTTCTGCGTGTAACCTTCCTCTGCCTCTCTCTCTTTTTTTTTTTAAGATTTATTTTGAGAGAATGTATGTGCAAATGTGGTGGGGGAGGGGCAAATGGAGGGAGGGAGAGAGAGTCTTAAGCAGACTCCACACTGACTGTGGAGCCCCATTCTGGTGATGTCACGACCCTGAGATCATGACCTGAGCAGAATACAAGACTTGGTCACTCAACCCACTTGCACCGGCTGGGTGCCCCTCCTCTGTTTTGTAAGGATACCTCTGATTGCATTTAGGACCCACTTGGATAATTTGAAATACTCTCCTGAATTTAATTTATCTTAATCACATATGCAAAGAGCTTTTTCTATAAAAGGTGACATTTACAGTCCCAGGGATTAGACCTGATGTCTTTGGGGGTGCTTATTCAGTCTGTTACTGAGGTAATACATCAAAATCTTCATGGTGATTTTCTTTGGGTATTATGATTATGCAGAATTTTAATTTTACTCCTTATACTTATATCCTTCTGTCTTCCAGGAAGACTCAGAGAAATGGTATTATTAACTCCATGAGCTGCTTGTAAACTGTATTAGGTATGATTTAAACCTCTTCGAATTTCTTGATTATCAGGTCCTCTGCCTAGATGTTCAGAAGGGATTTAAAAAATGTTAAAAGTATGGGTTTTTCTTCCCTCCAGTTTTATGATGGTTATTTGATTTAGAGGCTGTACCCTACCAGGACAGTTAAACAGAACTCCTTCATTATTTTTCTTCCCATTGATTGTTTTAAAAAGATTTTTAACCAATAAACCATATTTAGTAATAATTAGTTTTCCTATTTTAGTTAATAAAGGACATATATAAATTTCAATGAGAAATTCTGATCATTATGAAATAATTGAATACAAAGAAATCTTAGACTCAGTGTAGAATTTCCATTGGACTCTTTGAAATATTGAAAATACTTCATAGATTATCACCATTATTCCCTTTAATGGATGTTTTTAATTCCTAAATGTCCTGAGAACTCTAGTTTGAAAATACTCTAAGAATTTACTTCTTGAAATATTTTTTAAAAAGATGCTTTATTTCAAGTTATTTTTCTCTCTTTTTTTTTAGGATGACTGTATTTTACAAAATTAATCATTGAATCTAAAAATTAAACTTGTAAGTTTGTCATCTTCAATAAAATCATTTCCGCTTTTGCCAGGGTCCTTTAACTTTTAGACAGCATTCAGAATTTGTTTTTGTTTTAGTAACTACCTCAATTTACCTTTCGTCTTCAACTTAACCCTGTATCTTGCTAAAACTGGCTTTTAACTTGAGAAAGAAGTAAATATTTCATTTCATTCTGATGGACAGATAGCGATGTGGTAAAGTATTAAGATTTAAAGACAGGAAAGCTCAGCTATGTATACAGACAGGATCTCACCCATTTACTTCTCAGATATGTTAGTTCTTGATGGTGTCTTTACTCATTTCCAGCATCACTCTGGATCTTGGGTACCTCACTTGCTGCACGGTTGAAATTTTGTTCTTATCCAGCTCAAGATTTCTGTCTCTAATATTGCTACTGTTGGCTACTACTATCAGTCCCTGTTATACTTTACTCCTTTGAGTTCCCCACATCATTTCTTAAAGAAACAAAGCAAACGAGGGGGAACTTGAATATAAGATTTGAGATTATATAGAAAATGGCTAGCTTATGGGACAGGGAGGTGAATTTCAATTCTTTAGGTTATTTTGTTTGTTAAAGGTCTGGGTGGCCTTCAATAAATCACGGTGACGCTTTCCCATATACATGTTTTATTTTATAGTAGAACTGTAACATAGCAGGAAAAATTTTTTCCTCAAAGAATATATGTTGATGTGACCAAGTTCATGGTTTCATATTTGAGGTTTATCATATGTTGCCGTATCTAGCTTCCTTCTGTCTTATACATATTGGATAATATCTCCTTAATGTATCCTAAATGTAGTGATACTATTTATAAGTGAACTGAATTGACTTTCCTTAGTCTGGGTATAAATATGTACCCTGATTGCCTGGGAATTTTAATATTTTTAACTTTTAATTACAGTTAATTATCACTGTCTTTGACTGGAATCCGTGTACTTGGGAAATATGCTTGTAAAGTGACCACAAAATAATAGAGTTAAGCAAATCTGTAATTTTGAAAATCTCAAAAAGCCCTACAAGAGACACTGGAATCTAAGATGTGGCAAGGATGCTTTTTTTTTTTTTTTTTTCAGTATGACCGATAAGATCCTGTGGTAATACAGAGGTCAGCCTTTATGCCCAAACTCTATCAGTGGATTTGTGGCTAGAATTCTGTTTTACATAGAAGTGTTAGGATTTTTTTCTGAACCAATATTTCTTCTACATTTTCAAATATGTGTTGGTTATACCCCTTTTAATACTCAGAAGCTGAATGGACTGAGTATAACAGCCTTTAGCCATATTGTTTATAAAGCTTGAGAGTCATGAAAATAGGTTTAGAGAACCATTTTTCTCCTGTAGGCTGAATTACCACAGGCTGAAAACTGGCAACAGCTTTGGAATTGCTATTGAGTTAGGAAATTAGTTGATTTAATAGAGAAGGTGTCACTGAAGTGGCATTCTGCTTCTTATTGCATTCTACCACAATGTTATTGCTACACAAACAAGAAGCAAAAATATATGTATGTATTTCTTGAATTTTTTTCCCAGAAGAATTTTTCTTCTGATTTTTCTTGTGTCATTGGGAAGGTTCAGTAATGTTGTCTTTATTTTTAACCCATGTGCCAAAAGAGGATCCTGAAAGAAAAATTAAATATATGTGTCTCAAGATATATCAGTTTTTGAAATAGAATAAAATGTTTTATGATAGAGAAAATACACTATTTCCTCTATATTGTCCTAAGACTCCTACCGTTTTAGCTCCCAGAAAGTAGAGTGTAGCTATTTTGATAAATTCCTGTGTTTCAAATGGCTACTACTGTAGGAGACAACCCAAATATCCATCAATTGGTGAAAAGATAAACAAGTTGTGGTACATCCATAAAATGGAACAGCATTCAGCAATAAAAAGGAACAAACCATTGATATATGCAATGACAAGAATGAATCTAAAATGCAGTATGCTAAGTGAAAGAAGCCAGATGCAAAAGGGTTACATACACTGTATTCTATTATATGACGTTTGGGAAAAGCAAAAATATAGGGACAGAAATCATATCAGTGGTTACCAGGAAATATAACGTGGAGATGGAATTAACTATAAAAAGATACAAGGCACCTTTTTTAGGTGATGGACTACAGAATGTGTCCATACACATTCTGTATCTTTTTAAAAAATATATATTTTATTTATTTATTTGAGAGAAAGTGTGAGAGAGCACAAGCAGGGGGAATGGCAGAGACAGAGGGAGAGAGAGACTCAGGCTCCCCGCTGAGAGGGAGCCCAATGTGGGACTCAGTCCCAGGACCCTGGGATCACGACCTGAGCTGAAGGCAGATGCTTAACTGACAGGGCCACCCAGGCACCCTGAAAACATTCTGTATCTTAATGTTACTTAAAAAGGGTGAATTTACTTTTTGTAAATTGTACTTCATTAAATCTGACCAAAAGTTATGTTATACTGAGTGGATCTTCATCAGATATTAATTTGCTGAAATTCAATTAATATGTGCTACCTGCTAGCTACTAGCTCATAGTATCACAGTTGTTAGTTGCAAGCAACAGAAACTGACTTTGGCTGACCTAAGTAGAAATTTATAGAAAGGACATTGATTAACTCAGAAAATTTATAGAAAGAATGCAGAGCAGGCTTGGAAAATGGACAATAACAACAGAGGCTGGGGAGTACCCAGAACCTAGAATTCCCCACATCATTTCTTAAAGAAACAAAGCAAACGAGGGGGAACTTGAATATTAGGTTTGAGATTATATAGAACACTGTAGAGCCTGTTGGAAAGGGTACTGCTGCCTCTGCTTATGAACTCTGGATGCTACAGCTTGTCCCACTGTCGCCAAGGGTACTGGAAATCAATGTTACATTGCTGCCACTTGATATTGGTGCTGCAGCTGTCTTAGCTGCTTGCATCTGGCACCAGAATGTGTTCTCCTTGGTCCCTCCTTCCTTACTGTCACAGCTTCGGAGTCAAGGTCTAGGATAGGAGTGTCTAATTGGCCAAACCCAAGTCATATTCTAGCTGCAAGGGAGGCTGGAAGACTAAGTGTCTGATATTTTCAGTTTCTACAGCATCTCCCACCAGGACTCCAATATAAGGCAGTACATACACTGGGCAGAAGAGTCCATTATATGTATGTATCTCTCCATTAAAATAAGAACAGTTTTAAAACTTACCTTGTGTAACCCTTCTCCTGTTGGTGAATAGGCCAGCATTCTGTCAGTTTTTATTCCTGTATGATGCTATTTATGAGTGTGTCACAGTCCAGCTTCATATATGATTTCTGATCTTTAGGTTGATTTTTTTAAAGACGTTATTATTATTTTTTTTCTTAGAGTAGTTTTAGGTTTACAGCAAAATTGAGAGGAAGATAGAGAGATTTCCCATATAGATGCATAGCTGCCTCCATTATTTAGGCTGATTTTAGTTTGAAGAGTGGTTCTGAATCTGTAGAGAATGACCAGTAACATCTACTTTGTGCATGGTAACGCAGTAGATGTTGTTAAATTCTTAAAAGTTAGGAAAAGTATGGTTTTTTTTTGAACACATAAATGTGCTTAAAATACAGAAGAGTACACTAAAAGAATGTACCACGGTCAAGTGGGGGAATGTGATGCAGGTTTTTCACTGGGAAAAGTATAGTAGACTGTAATAGCAAAAAGTCAAATGAGGAAATCTTGGGCTTGACTTCTCAGGATCTTCTGAGACCATGATGTGCACCAGTAAGTAAGGATGTTCAGGGAAACCAAAGAAAATACCGCTATGTGGAAGGGAGTGAGGCTGCAGAAATAAAAGGCAGGGAGCATAGTGAGAAACGGGAAAGAGAGAAGCCTCTTGTCTTTAGTTTGTCTTTGTTCCATTTGTCTTGCTTTGCCAAGAGGTGGTGCAGAGATTAAGGAGAAGCACAAAATGGAGCAGAGATTTCAAAGACTTCCTCTTGCTAGTCGAAAGGCAGAAATAAAGAACATGGGGTTAAACTTGGATGATGTCTACCAACATTTAATTTGGCTCATGTGGAATGAAGGAGAAGCACTTGACGAGGCAACAGTCAGGGCCTCTGATCGGCCGCACACTCTCCCCTTTTAACCCTTGTTAAAAATCTTAGTACGGCAAAAAAAGGAAAGGGAGACAGCAGAGCAGCTTTTTACCTTTGCCTGAGACCCAGCAGAAGTTGTTCACCAGACGTTCACTTTCTTCTCTTTCAGATCGGTTAGGAATGGACACTTGGGTGTTCTGCTTCATGCCAGTGTAGTTAGCAATCTGATTATCAAGTGGTAGAATATCCATATGCCCCGAAGTCAGGTTCTTAGCAGCTCAGCTTTGGGTAGCCAAATGAAGATGATACATAAGGAATAGGACTCTAGAGCAGTTACCAAATGGACATAAGAGGTAGGGAAATTTGATTCGATCAAGGAAACAATGTAGCGAACCTGTTAAAAGCAAGCTGAAGAAGTACATCATTGTCAACAATCATTATTTATTCACTTAGTTATTCAAAAGGTATTTTTTTGAGTGCCCACCTACTCTGTTCCAGGCACGAGTCCTGTACAGATAGCACAGCAAGGGAGGCACGCAGGGGGAGTCTGCCCTGGAGGAGTTCACAGTCTACTGAGAAGTCGACACACCGAGTATAATCATGAAATGCTGTGTGCTTTCCCTAACATCCTGAGACTCAAGCATAATTTCAGCTCTGAGGATGGGGAGCCGTGGGGAACATAGGAGTCTTAAGACAAAGAGAACATCAAATTTTCAGCCCGGAGGCAGGAAAAAAAACCCATGGTTTTATAGAGAAAATGACAAAAATCTAAAATTGGCAAACGGTAATAAAGGAAAGGTAGCAGAGAGAAGAAATTCACTGTTAGGCAATGAAATGTAAATATAAAGACAAAGACAAAGAAAGAGACAAATTAAAAAAAAAAGTTAAAATACTGCCTGTGTGTTGGATAAAGAAATGAAATCTCATTAAGTCGCTTTCTCAGGATCACAGAGCCAGCGATGGAGCTGAGGATTAGATCCTAGGTCAGTTGATTTTCAGAGCCTGAATTCTTTTTTTTTATTTTTAATGATTTTTTATTATATTATGTTAGTCACCATACAGTACATCCCCGGTTTCCGATGTAAGCAGAGCCTGAATTCTTAACCATTACACATTACTGCCCCTTTTAATCAACAACAGGTATAATTCTGTAGTCATTAAAAAAATTCTTGTCAATCTTCTTTCTTTTCTAAGTGATGTATTTGTTGTTAGTTTCATGATGTCAGTTGAGTTTGTGTTTTGTACCTTATTCATGATTTTTGGTATATGGGTAGATCAATTATGTAGTTTCTGAGACCTTACCTTAGTCCTGATTTTCTAAATGTTTCTGAAATGCCCCAGGTACATCAGCAGTACTTTGTTTACCAGCATTTGCCTTTTAAAAATAACGGCTTTATTGAGATTATTTACTGACCTTTTACTAAATTGAGATAATTTACTAACTTGTCTTTTTTGAGATTATTTACTAATATACAATTCACCCTTTTATGGAGTACGGTTGACTGGTTTTTAGAGTATTCGCAAAGTTCTGTAACTATTACCACTATTTTTAGACCATTTTCACCACTCCCCAAAGAAACCCTCTACCTGTTAGCAGATACCACTCACTTCCTCCTGCCACTAGGCGGTAGCAACCACTGACTTGCTCTCTATGCTTATAAGTTAGCCTATTTTGGACCTTTCCTGTAGATGGAACCATATTGTATGTAGCCTTTTATGAAAGACTCCTTTCAGTAGCATTGTGTTTCCAGAGTTCACTCATGTTGTAGCATGTATCAGTACTTCATTCCTTTTTTTAAAAAAAAAATGGTGGTAAAACATACGTAAAATTTACTGTCTTAATTTTTAACCGTACAGTTCTATGGCATTAGGTACATTCACACTGGTGTGCTTCATTCCTTTTCATCGTAGACTAGTATTCCATTGTATGGGTATACTGCATTTTGTTTATCTACTCAGCATTTGATACACAGTGGATTATTTCTACTTTTTGGCTGTTATAAATAATTCTTCTAATGAACATTTGCCACCCAGCATTTACTTTTTTATTAAAGATTTTATTTATTTATTTGACAGAGACACAGCCAGTGAGAGAGGTAACACAAGTAGGGGGAGTGGGAGAGGGAGAAGCAGGCTCCCAGTGGAGCAGGGAGCCCGATGCGGGGCTCAATCCCAGGACCCTGGGATCATGCCCTGGGCTGAAGGCAGATGCTTAACGACTGAGCCACCCAGGCGCCCCCAGCATTTACTTTTAATCTGAAACACTTCAATCATTTTGAGGGAGAAAGAACTTTGGACTTGTATTTTCAGTGACCCTCTCTTACTTAGACTAATGAAGTATTACTGATGTGCCCCTGGGCAATCCTCTACTTCTCTTGGCCTATGAGCAGGTGGTCTTATTCCCATTTGCAAGATGAGAAGACTGTATATAGCTCAAGGTATTGTGAAAAGGAGTATTTAACATTTAAGACTAACAAGTTTAATGAGCTCTTCACATGGCTGGTATTGGGGATAGAAGTTGGTTTTCAAAGAGGAAGGAAAGAAAGGAAGGACGCTTGGGCAGCTGTAGATGGAAAGTTGAAGTTAATCTTGGGGCTTCACCCAGTTTCCTTCCTCCAAGCCCTTGTCCCCTCATCGCCAGGGCTTTCTTGCTACCCCATTGTAGCAGTTCCACTTGGTCCTTTCCTTCCTCACTTTCCCTCAAAACTATCTCTTTGGTATCATTAAGTATCAGTTTGCTTTGTACTACCCACATGACCAGTAAACCTGTGTTGCTTAGTTTATTTGCTTTTTTTTTGATGATGGGAGAGGTGTGTGTTTATTTGTTAGCCCAAATCAATCTGTGAATGGTGGAATGCCTCATAATCTAAGGGAGGGATTTTGAGGCAGGACATTCTTACCATTCAACCTATTACACCTATTAAAAAAAAAAAAAAGACACGAAGGAGTGCTTGGGTGGCTCAGTCAGTTAAGCATCTGCCTTTGGCTCTGGTCATGATCCCGGGGTCCTGGAATCAAGCCCTGCATCAGGCTCCCTTGCTGAGCAAGTAGCCTGCTCTTCCCTCTGCCTGCTGCTTCCCCTGCTTGCACTCTCTCTCTGACAAATAAATAAAATCTTAAAAAAAAAAAAAAAAGACACCTGGTGTAGGGAAGGAAAGGGGAATCTGAGGTTCTTACAACCTGTTAAGGAAGTATCTCTACCTTAAAATCCCGGGAAGGAATGGCTGAATATAAGGCTCATAATGGCAATAGCTCACTACAGAGGCAGAGAAAGAAGTCTCTCAGCTGAACCCCATTTCCTAAGGAAATAGACATTTTAGTGGAGAGTGTGGAAGAAGGAAGGGAAGGCCTTGTGGAGTAGGGGACAATTTTGGGGCTTAGGACATTTAGATAGCAGAGCCAGATGAGGTCAGTACTCTTTCTGGTGGAGGGAGAAGTTGGTCACTGAATGCCTTCCCACTGCATTCCTGGTAATTATCAATGGTAGTAATTTATACAATCACTTATTGTTTGTTTCATTACCATGCATCATAACAATGATTATGCATTGTCAGATTATTGTTTTGTTTTATTAGGAAACTCTACTTAACTTTCATAGTTAGGCACCTTGCTTGATTCTCAATAGAAAACATTACTGGTGGATAAGTGTATTGATACACAGGTGAGACTTTGTGGCACTTTTTAAATCACAGCATTCTTTTTAGTAATCGTTTAAAGACGTGATATGTTAGGCGCTGGAGGTGTTAGAATGAAAACCAAGGTCCCAATCTAAAGAGACTTAAGATTTGGTGGGTTGAATATCAAATCACCATAAGAAACTGTGCTAGGTATTCATAGGTACAGGCAGGACCCTTGGGGAACACTTAGTGCAGGATGAGTGTGGTGGGGGGAAGCTTTCTGGAAGAAGGAACTGGTTGAGGAGCTGAGGGACATTACAGGTAAAAGGAATAGCATGAGCACAGGTAGAGGCTTCTTTGCCTGCCTTTATTGCTAACTTGGAGAGGGACCAATAAGCATCCATGGGATGGGAAAGGAGATATGAAACAGTACACTTGATCCTGCTGACAAAAGAGCACATGGTTCACTTACTGAAGATGCATTTACTCTTTTGTGCCACCAGGGTGTCATTTAGTGAATTACCTGCCTCTTTCATTGTACAATATGGTACACTAGTGGCTTGATAAAATTAATGCACCCCCAACAACAATTTATTTTCTTCATAAAAAGAAAAATCAGGGCCAGTGAGTTGCTATGCATTCTTTCAGCTGGTTGTATAGGTATTAAAAAAAAAAAAGTTAAAAATATAAAGGGGATTTTATGGACAAGGAATCTTCAGATAAAATACTTAAATATATTCTTAGGTAACATAAAAAATGTGATTACCTGGTGACAAAAATTAGCTTGAAAGTTCCATTCAAACCAAAATGTCCAACAATAGGGGATTTGTAGAATAAATGATGGTATATAATCAGATAGTCTTCTACTTTATTTGTTGTTGTTCTTGGTTTTTGGCAGATATATTCTGCTTTAAACATGAAGTTATGGAAGAATGTTATGACACAGAAAGATGCTCACTGTGTTGCTAAATGTCAAAGAGTAGCCTACAGAATGGTCAATGAATAATAGGATTTCACTTTTGCTAGAATGTTTAAGTGATAAGCTCCAGGCCTCAGTAGCCCAGGAGAATAAAATAGGTCCTGTTTATATTCTCCAAATGATGATAACTCATACTGCCCCTCCCCCTCCAACCTGTCAGATGTTGGTCCAGCCTATGAAACTTCCACAGTTACTTCTGAGGGACCTAAATGTTGGCAATGGCCACCATGAAATGCCAGCCATGTTATTCGTCTTTGGCTCACCTTTGTTGAGACATGCTGTCTTTGATGAGCCTCACTGAAGGTATTGTAGACAATCTCAGGGTCTTGCCAGAGAAGCTGCCTCCTGAGTCCATCAAAGTCCTTAATTTTGGTTGACAGTGAGGTTCTGGGCTCTGTTTAGAGGTGGGAAAAATGGCTTCCTCTTCAGATCTGGGCCTCCTTCACTGCCTGGGCCTTGAAGCAAGTGCAAAGTCCACAGACTGACTGAAGAAGTCCTGCACTTCCTCTAACTGCTGGTCTTCATCCTTTATGTACAAGGGTTCAAATGTGACCGGTTAAGGAAGTTACCATGTTCCCCAACCCAACGTAATGCTTCCCCTGATTTCACTCTAGGTGGACGGCACCATCATCTGCCTCATTGCTCAGGCCAGAAACCTGAGAGACATTCTAGACTCCTCCTGTTCTTTCACATTTAGCCTCCAAGTCCTCTTTCTTCTTCGGTCTTGCTATCCTGGAAATCTATTCATTCTTTTGGTTTTCCCTGCCTCTCAGAATTCAGACTTGCATTTCTCATCTGGATTATATGAGTAAATTCCTAATCCTTCCTGAAGCTTCCTGTCCTTCTTTCCCTCTGATTAGCCTCCATACTCTGTAAGTATGGAATACATAGCTTTTTATGGTCTAGTCATGGTATATATCCATTCTTTCTCCTGCCATTTAGTCTTCCTTACAGATATCTTATTTAGTGCTTCTACTCTGCCACATATCTTGTCTTTTTTTTTTCCTTGTGGCAAAATATACATTACATAAAATTGACCACTTTATACAATTCAGGAGCGTCTGGGTGGCTTGGTCGGTTGGACATCCCACTTTTGATTTTGGCTCAGGTCAGGATCTCAGGGTTGTGAAATCGAGCCCTGCGTGGAGCTCTGTGCTGGGCGTGGAGCCTGCTTGGGGTTCTCTCTCTCCCTCTTCCTCTGCCCCTTCCCCCCACTTGCTTGCTCACTCTCAAAAAAAAAAAAAAAAAGCCAAAAATAAAGTGTACAATTCAGTAGCATTAAGCACATTCATAATGTTGTGTAACCATCACCACTCTCTATTTTCAGAACATTTCCATCATCTCAAACCAAACATCTGTGTCTTTTTACATGCTGCTTCTGTCTGAATGGAATGTCCTGCCCCCCCCCCCCCCCCCATTCCTCCTAAGGATCTCTCCAGACTTGATTCTAATGCCATCTTGGCATTAGAGTCTGTGGAACTTTCCCCAATTCTTTTAGACTTAAGTGCTTGCTTTATGGATTTTTTTTTTTTTTTGGTCCTCCCATGCCACCCTGGACATAACTCCTATCATGACACATCTACGATGTTATGATTATAGGTTTATGTGGCTCTCTCCCACTAGACTTTGAAGTCTTTGAATGAGGAGTCTGACTGAGTCTTTTATCTCTGCATCCTTTGCTTCTAGCACTGTGCCTGCTGTGAATAAGTGATTGGACTCAGCTTCCTATCAGCTATGCAAATTAGCACTTGCTCATGTGCTAGCATTGACTGAAAATCAGGTAGCAGGTATAAAAGAAATTTCATAAATATAGGCTCTTTCCCCTTTCCATTAGATATTCATGGAATTTTGTTTTTGAGGACTGCTTTGAGTATGTAATTTCTCGGGCAGTTGCACATAGTTGCCTATATTTATGACTTGAGCAAGTAATGGGCTGAGTCAGGAGTGCACAGCAACTGGGTGTGGGGGACAAGGACTAGGAAGAGTAAAAAAATAGCAAAATGCTGCAAGTATGTGTGGTCTTAAATATCCAGAATAGTGGTTTTTCAAGACTGCTTTGTCAGGTTACAAAAGAAAGAAATGAAAGTATTATTTCAGTGCTATTGAATGGAAAATCAGTGAAAAGACTTTGGAATAAATCAAGGTACTAGACACGGCTTTAAGGGCACAGCAGTTTCTTTTTCCCTTCTGTTAAAATTTTTTTCCCCTGAGAACAGGAAAATAGATGGTGATAATTCTTAAAAGACAGAGCTGCTACTAAGTCTATTTTGGAGCCCCTAACTTCACACAGTAGTGGTTTAATGTTTCACTTGTGGTTACACTTCACCCTCATGTGGGATGCTGAATTTGTCAAAAGGGGTGGGACAGAAGCTTTAAAATTCCTAGAATAAAAGTTAGATATGTGGATCTATCTTCCATAAACTTTTATTTTACTTCTTTTTGCCTTAAATTGAGTGAACTAAAATCCTAAGCACACCATTTAAAATCCTGTTCAGCCAGCTGCTCAACTAGAAAGGTCAATCTTCATCACTCCATTTACACTGAACAAACATATTTGTGGCAGCAAGAGAAGAGATCTGAATCAAGGGAAAAAAATGTAGTCCAGTAAAGTGATTCGATTGTCTAATCAGGCATATGACTTGAACATAATTTGAAGGGTCCTTCAAGTTTCTTTTTTTAAAGGCTTGAAATCAGAAATTTGCAATTGACACAACATGAGTCATGCAGATCTGATTGAAGTTCCTGCATTTTCTTTTTCTTTCAACTCCTGGATTATACTCTTTCATTTTCTTTCCTGTTTGGAGTCTAGTAAAGAAAAGAAGTGAGAGTAATTTAAAGTGAAATTAGATTGTACATTTGCATATTGTGGAGCTAGTGGTATTTTGGATTTACAGTTTATGATTAAATGACTTAGCAGTAGTTGTTTTTCATACAACACATTTAGAAATTTCTGTTTCAACACCTTGAAAAAGTAGTAGCTTGGAGTGTGATATACGTGTTTAGGACTTTTAAAGTCATCCTGTTACTTAGATTCTTTTTTTTTTTTTTTTAATTCTTTAACTAGATACTGATAGAACAACTGAATTGTTGTTTGAAGATGCCTGCCTCTAAGATTTTAGCCTTTGAATCATCTGGTAATTTGGGGTCATATTGTGCACTGATTTAACTGAATGTCTTTTGCTCCCCAAATATGTCATTTAAAATCTAAGTAGCGACTCGAAAGAAAGATGTTTAACTTTTTTTTTTTTTCCCTAGCATGCTTAGCAAAAGCATTTACTTTAAGGATATTCTGTATTTTCTGATCAAAACAGATATTGTAATTTTGTTGATTGATTTGTCTCAAAGTATGTATAACTTAGAGGAAAATGCTTTTCAAGAAAGCAAGCATGTAAGCACTGCTCCTTGCAGGGTACTGTGGTGTTACTAATAATTTAGACATCTATTAGGCCTTTCGTATAATAAAAATAATCCAGTTTTTTAAAGAGGAGTAATCCTGAAACTTTAGCCCTTAATATGAGGGAAACTTGTGGATCACAAATACAGAACATGTCCAAATTGATGCTTATGGATTCTTGAATGTTTGGCCCGTGGGGACAATTTTTGAGCTGTACTTTGGATCCTTTAAGTGAGAATTTGTTGATGTAAACTACACTTTGTAAGAGGTCGAGGTTGCGAGTTTCTGAAGAAGAAAGGAGTTGTGGTATAGAGACTACAAATGAAAACTCTGAGGGGATTTGGATTTTAGCTCTCCATGAAAAAAATTAATGCCTATAAAAGTTGTGTGTGTTTAACATAATGTAGAAGATGTAATCATAAAGACGTTTTTTGAGAAGGTTGACTTCCAATTTTTAACAGCAGAACAAAAAGATACAGAATGAAAAGTTGATCTATCCCATCCCTGACCTCTGGTCTCCCAGCTTGTCCTCTTAGAGGTAACCATTGCCTCTATGTGTCTTGTGTATCTAGAATAGGCATTTAAAAAGATGTATTCCCATTGTGTATGATGGTGCCAAATAGACAGTGGATATAAGTCAAGTTGTATATTGAATCCTGTTTTCATACTTCCAAATGGTAGGGAATAGGTGGAGTTTAGCTCCCAAAGCAGCAGCCTATCTGGGTTGTATAAAAGTTGAGGTATTCCTCAATTTTCATACATTATGGGTTACTGGAAACACATAGATAAGTCATATATGTATCGAAACTTAGACTCACATGTTTTAAGGGAAGTTTGAGAATGCTAAAAGCTACTACAAGATCCTGAAATTTTTAAAGCATAGTCTTTGACCCTATTTACAGTTTAAAAATATTTATATAAATACTTCCTTTATTTTGCAAAAAGTTGACTGGCTTAGAGCCATTGAGACTAAACATTAGTCTTTTTCAGGATACCTAAAGCTCTGATCTTTGCTTCAGTGGTTCTCCCTTTATGAATCTATGCTGTGTCACAGCTACTGACTTTTTCTCCCCACCTTTTCTCTGGAGAACTTCCTGTATATTTCAATGTACTCCTTATTGCATCTAGCGAATGGTTACTAAAAAAATAAAGGGGGAGATTAAATTAATGAATAAACAACTTTAAACCTTGTGAGACCATAGAAGGTGGAGATCATGGATTCAGGTTTAGGGATATTTTGAAGTTGAGAAGATAATTCTAGGTCATAGTTTCCCAAACGTATTGACCATGGAACATTTTAAAGTGTAAAAAATGAAATACATGAGATGTATAATTAGTTCATGGATTAAAATGCAGTAAAACAGCTTTACAGAGAAGTTAGTTATGTAAGAAATGATCAAAATTTGAATCTTTTGCTTAAAAAAAAAATAGGGTCCTAATCCACAGGTTAAAAAAATTGAAGAACAAAAAGAATAAAAAATTACAAGATAAAAATGTTTTGAAACATTAAAAATGGAGACAGTGTTTTTGTATTTTATACACTGTTTACTATTAGGAACCTTGTTGCTCAATCCCATCCTCATAGCAGATGTAACATCAAATCTGTTCATTTATTTTGTTGCAGCATAAGCCCGTTTCAGAAAGGCTTTTTGAAACAAAAGCAAGAACACAACTGCAGGTTTGCAAAAATCTGCTCTTGAAGTAGACAGCTCTGAAACTTCTGAATTGTTTCATGTTCCACAGCTCACCCTCTGATTTTTTAGAAACCAAGTGCTATGATTATTCTATTCACATCGAAGGGGGCTGGCTTTTTGCTTGTTTGGGTCGTGCATAGGTTGCGTACTAGCCGTAGTTCACCACACAGTTTCACCACAACTAAGAGCGGTATCAGTATCTCCTCTAATAAACAAGAATCACAAATGTGTTGACATAAAATGGCAGTATTCACAACGTAGACCGGCAGTATTGCTTTGGTCATGCATGTTCTGTGTAACGTTTGGGGGTGAATACTCTGGGTAAATGACAGATCAAATTTTCTTGACCTTGTCAGGTACTGTGCTATTGTGCACCATTTCTTTTTATTTTTTTCACTCTTTAAAAATAAGCTTTTAAACTGAAGTATTAAATATATATATCGAAAGACACACATAGTAAGTACGCAGCTAGATGAGTTATCACAAAATCAACACAGATGCTAGTTACTAGCATCTAGATCAAGATATAAAATACTCTCAGCACCCCTAGAAACTCCCTCATGACTCACCCCCTCCCCCATCACTACCTTTTCTCTATCCAAAGGTAATTACTATTCTAATTTCTAATGACACAGATTACTTTTGCCCCCTTTGAATATGTATTCTTTTGTGTCAATTTTTTCACCTCCGCATAGTATTAGTCCAATTTACCCATGTTGTTGTATCAGTAGTTCATCTCTATTACCATGTAGTATTACACTGTGTAAATATAGCATAATTTCCAAATCCACTTTGTTTTTTATGGACTTTGGGATTTTCTCAGTTTAGAGCTATTATAAATAATGCTGCTGTGGGTATTCTTACACATATTTTTTGGTGTGCCTATATGAGATATATATACGTATGTGTCTGTATATAGATATCTATAATATATCTAGTAGTGGGATTGCCAGGTCCTGCAATGTATTTATATTCGACTTGGATGGCTACTACCAAGCAGCTTTCTAAAGCTCCTGTACCACTTCAGTTCTTCTCAGTGGTGTATATACACTATGCCACATCCTCACCAACAGGTGTTATCCATCTTTTGAATTTTAGTCACTCTGGTAGTGTGTGATGGTATCTTGTTTAGGTGTTACTTTATATTTCTCTGATGCCTAATAAAATTGAGCATCTTCTCCTATGTTTCTTGATGGTTTTTTGGATTTTTTTAAAAAAAAGTGAAGTATCTGTTCTAGTACCTATTTTTATTTTTAAAGATAGCTTTATTGAGGCATAATTCATATATCATACAATATACATTTAAAGTGTACAATTAAGTAGCTTTTATTTATTTAAAGATTTATTTATTTATTCGAGAGAGAGAGAACGCATGAGTGAGGGGAGGGACAGGGGGAGAGAGAATCTCAAGCACTCTTTGCTGAACGCAGAGCCCCATGTGGGGCTCGATCCCATGACCCTGAGATCATGACCTGAACTGAAATCCAGAGTTGGACACTCAACCAACTGAGCCACCCAGGCACCCCTAATTAAATGGCTTTTAGTATATTCAGAATTGTACATCCATTACCACATCAATTTTAGAATGTTTTCATTGTGCCAAAAAGAAACCTTGCATTCTTTAGCTGTCACCACACACCCCCTCCTTCTTAGCCCTCCACCCACCTCACTCCCCTGGCAACCAGTAATCTACCTCTATTTCTATAGCTCTGCCTTTTCTGGACATGTCATATAAGTGGAATCATACAATATGAGATCTTTCACTTAATGTAACATTTTCAAGGTTCACCCGTATTTCAGCATGGACCAGTACTTCATCTTTTTTTGTTGCTGAATAATATTCCGTTGTATGGACATACCACATTTTTTTTACACATTTACTGGTTGGTGGGCATTTTGGTTGTTTCTACCTTTTGGCTATTATAGATAATGCTGCTACGAACATTTGTGTACAAGATTTTGTGTGTCAAAATAGGTTTTTATTTCCTTTTGGGTTATGAATTATTTTTTAAAAATTTATATACAGTAATAACTCTAAAGGTGTTTAATGTTTTTCTTAGACATATATTTAAAAAAAATTTTTTTTAAAGATTTTATTTATTTATTTGAAAGAGACAGAGACAGCCAGAGAGAGAGGGAACACAAGCAGGGGGAGTGGGAGAGGAAGAAGCAGGCTCATAGCGGAGGAGCCCGATGTGGGGCTCAATCCCATAATGCCGGGATCACGCCCTGAGCTGAAGGCAGACGCCCAACCACTGTGCCACCCAGGCGCCCCTAAAATTTTTAAAATAAATATTGCTAACATTTTTTATGTTGAACATACATTTTTGTGGAATACCAGTGTTCCAAGGAGCACATTTTGAGAGAGATTTCTAAGTGGTTATGCTCTTCAGTGTGATGTAAGAAGAAAGGCATGAGCCAGGAATCAGTGAGTGATAGGTATTAAGTATTGGATTCTCATTTCACAGATTTTTCAATTTGCATTTCATCATTGAAGGAACTGTGGTCAATGCTGTGTGTTAATATCTTCTTGGAAAGGCATAGAGGGCAAATGAGGATTTTATGAGTCCAGAAGATCTAAGAAACAGCCTTTTAAAACAATTAAGAGAAAGCTGTGTGATTTCCAGAATCTTTCTATAAAGGATTCAGGACTCTTCATCTTTTAAGATTGTGATAACTATATAGAATTTGTTTTGTATAGGCACTTTGTATAGTGTATCAGAGTATGAATTAGCAGGCCAGATAGAAACGACATTATCTAGTGTTTGCAATAAAGGCTTTACCATAAAGTGTTGCCTGTTTTGCAATGAAAATAGTTCACTAAAACTTAATTAGCAGTATATATCAAGCAATTTTCACTCAGAAGCATCTTATAAATGTGTTCTGATTGTAAATCATAAATACTCTTTTACACTGTTGAGTAGGATTGAAACCCAAATTAATCCCAAAGAAAAAGCTTTGGTTCTCTTAGTAACCAAACAAGTAAGTAGATAAAGTAACAGGGAAATGAAAAACTTGTGCACTGTCTTGGTTGATCTATTCTTAACACCCGTTTTGTAAGTCATATTAAAAGTCAAAATTCAACTTAAGGTCACATCAAAGTGAAAGTTCAGTTCGATTCCCACTTTGCAAAATCATCATGCATTAATTTTCGACATAGTAATACAACATTACGTTTTAAGTTGCTGTTTCCATATGGTAAACTCCTTTAGTATGATGTATTTTTTCTTCTAATAAAGATGATTAAAATGAAAGACAAGGGGCCGATTATATTTTATTAGCAGCCAAATGTGCTCACTAAATTACATGTGTTAAATCTTGAAATTTCTCATTCAGTTTGGCAGAATTATCCTTGGTAACCATGTGTCCCTGCTGCTTATTAAACATAATTGGACTTCTGGTGTGCAACCAGAATTGTAACCAAAAGTAATATGCTAACAAATTCCAGACTCTGAGTAGCAACTTCTAGGGCTGGGTTTCTTAGAATTGGAGTGCTGTTCAGATAAGTTTTACACAGAAACGGATTTACACCAAAGTTTCTGTCTTTCATGTATATTTCATCTAAGTTTCTGTTTGCCTTTTTCTGCCAAACTTTATTCTAAGAACCAAAACCCCTGAAATCTCTTACTAACACCAGCAATTAATCCCTGGTTGTTTGACATAAGAATGCTGCATTTATGAAACACTTGTTCAAGCAAATACAGTACTGAAAAGTGACACATTAATTGGAACAGTGATTTTAAAGAGATGCTGGGCTTCAGAAAGTTAAGTGTTAATGGCACACTAAGTTGATGGTGCCGTAACAGATGATCGTTGCCCATTCCCACTTTGGCCTATGGTGAGTAGCATGTGCCTTCAGTTCTGTATGGCTTTGCTATCTGCCAGCTCTCTGATGGCCTGGAGCATTAGGTCCTCAGGACAAGTGTTTTCAGGAGGCCTTTATAAGTAAATCTGTCAAACAGAATCAGCAGTGAGGCAGCGGAGCTGGGGAAGTGGACTGCTGCAGTTTCTATATCTTCTTGGGATTATACTACAGAAATTTTAATTTTAAATCTTAGTAAACTGAGAAGAGTGAGAGCTTTCCACCTCCAGAACAATTTATCAGGACAAATTCAATAATAAGTCTGTGATGGTGTGATTTTGGTGAGATTTCAGCTAGAAGTCTTTTCTCTCCTGCCTCTGGGAGATACCAGTGCTGCACTAAAACCCAGCTTTCTTTGCAACCTGCCACAGTCAGGGAACAAGCACAGGCTTCCTTAGTCTTGTCCTAGTGTAGAAGGTTTGGATGTCATACAGACTTGACTCACTCTGTTGCAAGTTCTCTCTTCTAGAAGGATTTTGTTTGGAGAAAATGAATAGACTGTCTTAAATATAACAATGCTGTATTTGTGAATTGTGCAAGCATTCAAATGTCTGTTATTTATAGGAAGATGTGTTTGAAATAGATTAGCAATAAATGGTGGTTAGGTTTTCATGCTAGTCCCCAGAAACCATTTAGCTCAGGATGTCTCTGCGAAGAGAAGTTGTTACACTCTAAGATCCTAGAATACCTGAACCCACAGAGACACCTGATAGCTTAAAGGCTTGCATCACATGAAGTCCAGTGAGTGAAGTGGGTGAACACTCCTAAACACACCCCTTGCTATGCTCACTGAGTCACTGCCAGGCTTTTCTCTGTCCCGTGTTTTGGCCCTAACCCATGTCCATGTCTAGTGGATTAGAGATAGGGAGGGAGCAGTCAGTCCACAAGCTGATAGAATCGAAGGCCAAGTGGACCTTATTTATTTACAAGTTCCTTTTCTAGGGGTGTTTTAACTTGGAAAAAAAATTAAGAAATGTTGATAAAAATACTACAGACATACCTTGTTTTACTGTGCTTCAGAGATACTGTTTTTTTGTTTGTTTTTTAACAAATCAAGGTTTATGGCGACCCCACATCAAACAAGTATATCAGCGCCATTTTTCCAACAGCATTTGCTCACTTTGTGTCTGTGCGTCACATTTGGGTCATTCTTGCAATATTTCAAAGTTTTCATGATTATATTTGTTTTGGTGATCCGTGACTCGCTGAATGTTCAGATGATGCTTAGTATTTTTTAACAATAAAGTATTTTAAAATTGAGGTATGCACATTGTTTTTTTAGACATAACAGTATTGCACACTATTAGGCTACAGTAAAGTGTAAACGTAACTTTTAAAGGCACCGGGAAACCAAAAAATTCATTCGACTCATTTTATTATGGTGGTCTGGAACCAAACCAGCGTATTTCTGAGGTGTACCTGCGCTATAGGAGCCTCACCTTAAAAAACTCTAGTTCTTAATCAGAAGCTTTTTTGTGGGGGGAGGGGAAGAAAAGAGAAACCTTGTAATGAAATGTGTAGAACACTGGCCAGGGAATCAAGACATCCAGGTCCTTTTTTTTTTTTTTTTTAATAATTTTTTATTATGTTATGTTAGTCACCATACAGTATATCTTTAGTTTTTGATGTAATGTTCCATGATTCATTAGTTGCGTATAACACCCAGTGCTCCATGCAATATGTGCCCTCCTTACTACCCATCACCAGCCTATCTCAGTCCCCCACCCCCCTCCCCTCTGAAGCCCTGTTTGTTTCCCAGAGTCCACAGCCTCTCATGGTTCATTCCCCCTTCTGTTTACCCCCCCTTCATTCTTCCCTTCCTTCTCCTACCAATCTTCCTGCTATTTCTTATGTTCCATAAATGAGTGAAACCATATGATAATTGTCTTTCTCTGCTTGCCTTATTTCACTTAGCATTATCTCCTCCAGTCCCGTCCATATTGCTGCAAATGTGTAATCGTTCTTTCTGATGGCTGAGTAATATTCCATTGTTTATATGGACCACATCTTCTTTATCCATTCATCTGTTGAAGGGCATCTTGGCTCCTTCCACGATTTAGCTATTGTGGACAATGCTGCTATGAGCATTGGGGTGCCTATGGCCCTTCTCTTCACTACATCTGTATCTTTGGGGTGAATACCCAGTAGTGCAATGGCTGGATCATAGGGTAGCTCTATTTTTAACTTTTTAAGGGACCTCCACACTGTGGACATCCAGGTCTTAATTTTTACTTTAATCTACACAGTGGGAGCTTGTGCAACACCCTAACCTCTGTTTGCTCATATGTAAGAGGCAGAGATATGGAGAGACAGTCTCTAAAGACTTTTCCAGTTCCAAAATACTATGTTTATAGGAGCCCAATGTATTCTGCACCTTTTTAGAGTTGTAAGGCTTTCGTGAAATGTCATTGCAGTGTCTGATGATGGTTGAAAAAATGTTTAAAAAGGATGAAAAATAATATCTTACCAGAAGAGTGAGACTCTGGCAAACCAAGATTATGTCTGTGAAAGTGGAACCTCATGACCTGGATTCTAGCTGCACTTCACTACTAACTAATCGTTGAGACTTTGGGCTCTTGAACCCTTTGAGTCTGTGTTTTCCTCTGATTAGGTGGTTGTATTAGGTGGCTTCTAGATTATCTTTTAGTTCTCAGATTCTCCTGATATCTCTAATAGGTATTTAATGGTAATCATAATGTCTAAATGATTCAGTTGTCTTTGCTTAGCTGGTGATGGAAAGGAACTGGCTACAGAGAAGCAAACAAAATCAATTACTGAATGCCTCCTGTGTTAGACACTAATAGGCTCTGGAGAACTTTCATAGTCACACATAGCAGCTGGCTATATTTTTTTTAGATTTTAGGAGTTCCATATTTCCATTTCTCATTTATGATCAAGAAAAAGAGCTTCAGGCAAAGATAATATCGTCTACCATCCAGTATTACGGTCTGATTCCTCTGGTGTAGTTTGTTGGGAAACATGTTTCTTTTTCTTTAGAATTGGTTTTTGCAGTTAAGAATTTTCTAATGATATCTCTAATAAAATGTCTTGCATATTCTCTAATAATATCTTGCTTATTAATGGAACACTTGGAAAGGTGACTTAAAGTAGCAAAATATTTGTTCTAGCTCATGGTCCTTTGTGGTTAGTGGAAATTCTTGGTCATGTGTCCATCTCTGTATATACAATATCTTTATAGACAGCTGCTTTTTCAGTCCCAGAGTGAATACTCTGTATTTGTGAGACATTAAGAAAGCTAGATGAAGTAAATTTCTGAGGTGCTCGTGTGGGAGTTGAACAGGACGATCAAATGAGAAAGAGTTTCAAAGCTGGATGTGTGAGCATGGCAGAGTATTTTCTAATCTCCATTTTCAGTGTTTGGGTTGTACTGTGTGTGGTACATTCTTTGTGTTCAAGTGGGGTACCCCCCGTTATCTTGGAGGTGAGTTTTCTAACTCTGTCTGGATTTGAAACACATTGTTTACCCTCCTCATAGAAAGAAGTACAGAATTACCCCCCTTGTATCCCTGTACTCCTTCTCCTGATTTAAACAAAGTAATTCTTATTAACACAAGTTATCCTTTTACATTTATCATCCTCCCCAAACTCTTTTCCCCTACTCCAAGGCAGGGGGCATTTCTTACAGTTACCAGCTCTGTTCTGTGAATGATAGATTTTAAAGAAATTTTCTGGCTTCCACATTATGGAGAAAAATATTTTTTTCATAATTATATGTCTCCCATAGAGATTATAATAGTTACATTATGAATGTATGGAGTTCTCGTAATTTCATCTCATTTGGCATTTGTGTTAATTTCTAATATACTTTAAAATTATTAATAAATGATTGTGATCATCTAAGAGAAGAAGCCCAAGTTATTTCGTGCTACCATTGTGGGTTCACTAAAACCAAGTTATGTCAGATTTACTTCACTTCTTGGCAGGCTTAGTAGATTGGCTGATCATGGAAATGCAGTAAGCAAAGCTTAGCCAAAACTCAGTAAGGCGTTTGACCACATGTCATAGTATTTTTGAAGGCTGGGGGGTGGGGGGAATATGGACCAATTGCTAATACAGTTAAATGGATTAGTATTAATGAATCAATGCAGGACATTTTCTGTTACCCCTCTAGGGTTCTCTGTTTAGAACTGCTTGGTCAACATTTTTTTTTTTTTTCCAATTCTTGGTTAAAGTCTTCTGTAGAAGGCATGCTTATTGATTTTGTGAATGACCTAGTGTGGGAAGGGATAATGAATACATTTGATGACATAGGAGGATATTGAAAAGGTCACCACAGACAAAGACAACTGGCCTAGTTTAATTATGGCATTAAATAGACGTAAGAATAAGGCTTTGTACATGGAGGAAACAAACAAAAAAATCCACTATACAATGAGCCCCAAATGTGAGAGACTTGGCTGAAGTGTAGCAGGCATAAAAAACGATGTTGGGCTTTAATAGATGGTGAGTGCAGTGTTCATCAGTCCTGTTTTGTAGTGAAGAAATAAAGCTAGTGTGGTCTTAGGAAGGCTGTGTTACCAGAAGTCCAGTAACAGCACCAAGAAAGTGATGCTCCCATTCTACTCTGCATCTTCCAAATTATGAAGAGAATTCACTTCTAAGTACAGGGTGCCCTTGAGGAACAGCTAGGATTGTTTGGAGTCTAGAAACTGTATCCAGGAAAAGGTCAAAGGAACCACAATGTTATAATTCTTTTGGAAAGTTCTAGTTTTGCTTTTCACATTTAGGGTCCCCCCCCCCATCAGTTTTATTTGGCTCTGTGGTGGGGATCTGATTTGCTGTGT
This sequence comes from Ursus maritimus, assembly GCF_017311325.1. NCBI lineage: Eukaryota > Metazoa > Chordata > Mammalia > Carnivora > Ursidae > Ursus > Ursus maritimus. The sequence goes on along the minus strand of NW_024426119.1, from coordinate 10,149,767 downwards.
GCATAGCCAAGTATCCCAGCACCTTTTATTAAATAGTCTATTTCCTGCCTCGATTTGGAATGCCTTCATTGTCTAATACCAATTTTCTGTAGATGCACTTGACTGTCTCTGAGTTCTCTATTTTGCTCTGTTGGTTTGTCTGTTCCTGGACTAATATCACACTATTTTAATTATTTTATGATTTTCTTCAAAATTATTGTGGCTTTTCTAGGCTCGTTCTTCTTTGTGAATTCTAGAATGAGCTTGTTAAGTTCCACAAAAATTCCCTGTAGGATATTTGCTAGGATTGTTTTGATTTTTTTTTTTTTTATGGAGTAGTTGGAGGAGAATTGGTACAATTATTCCATCTCGTATTCCTATTTATGAACATATTTCTCTTTATTTAGTTGTTCTTTGAGTTTTTAATACAATTTATGTTTTTCTCTGGCAGAATCTTACACATAATTTATTGGATTTATTTCCAGTTACCCTATAGTGTTTATTGCTATTGCAAATGGTTTCTTTTTTGAAGTTATATTTTCTAGTTGGTTACTACTGGTATACAAGAATACTGTCAATATTTGTAAGTTGATCTTATACTCAGCAACCTTTCTGAATTCCCTGTATTTTAATTGTCCATAGAGTCTTTTGGATTTTTTATGAGAGTAACGATAACATGAAAATAATAATAATTTTTTTGATATTTCCTTCTTATTTTATGTATTTTTTCTTACACCATTGTACTCTTTGAGACCTAGACCTCCAAAACAGTGTTGCCTGGAAGTGGTGATAGTGGACATCATTCTTTTATTCTTGATGATCCCACTTTAACCTTTTAGTTGCATTTTTACAAGGTTTGGTATATGGTACTGTCATTTGTGTTCAGTTCTAGTATTTCATAATTACTGTTTTGATTTTATCCCCTGAGTTATTTTTTGAGTACATTTAAAATTTTCTAAAGATAGGATTGTTTGTTTTATATTTACTTTTTATTACAGATTTCTAATTGTTGACATTGTGCTTAAGAATATGATTGAAATGAGATTTATTCTCAGAAATTAGTTGATGCTACCCTTGAGACCTCATACATAGTACATTTTTATAAATGTCTTATGTGTGCTTAAAACCAATGGGTGTCCTTTTCTATTTGGTACAGGGCTTTTTTTTAGTGTGTGTGTGTGTGTGTGTGTGTGTGTAAGCTCAAACTTACCATTGTGTTCAGATTTGCTACGTCCTTGGGAAATTTTTGTCTGCTTGATCAGCAGTTTCTGATATGAGTGTTAGAATCTCCTGTAGTTTTGCAACCTCACAATTGTAGTTTTGTTTGTTTCTCCTTATTAATTGTATCTGTTTTTGCTTCCTATATATTTGAGAGCCTTTATTTATTTATTTATTTATTCATTTTTTAAAGATTTTATTTATTTATTCGACAGGGATAGAGACAGCCAGCGAGAGAGGGAACACAAACAGGGGGAGTCGGAGAGGAAGAAACAGGCTCCCAGCAGAGGAGCCTGATGTGGGGCTCGATCCCATAACACCGGGATCACGCCCTGAGCCGAAGGCAGATGCTTTAACCGCTGTGCCACCCAGGCGCCCCTGAGAGCCTATATTTATTGTATAAGTTCGTTATATCGTCTACGTAGAGTGTTCTTTTTAACATAATGTAATGTCTTTTCCTCCTATTTTGTTTTACATCCTAAGTTCTATTTTGTTGTTCATATTGCTTTACCAGCTTTTCTTTGTTTAATTTTTACCAAATATACTTGCTCACTATCTGTTCTCAAATTTTCTGGATCATTTTGCTTTATTTAAATGTGTCTCTAGTTGGGTTTGTTAACTTAGTCTTGATAGATTGTCTTCTAATAGGGTTGTTGTGTATAGAGAGAGATTTGAACTCATTTTTGCCATTTTCTTGTATATTTTCTCTTTCTTCTTGCTTTCTTTTGTATTACTCTTATCATTTAGATTGATTAAATTTTCAATATTACCTTTCATGTTCCTCTACTGATTTTTAGAAGCATAGATGGCATTTCTGTTCTTGTAATGGTTATTCCTAGGTTTTCAGCACTCACACATAACTACAAAATTTCCTATCAACGTTTAAAAGGATCTTAGTGCATGTGAACATCTTCTTCCTTTCCTGTTCCATTTTTAAAAACTGCTCATTGAGATATAATTCACATATTTTACAATTCACCCATTTAAAGTGTATAATTCAGTGTTTTTTAGTTTATTCACAGGGTTGTGTAACCATTGCCACAATCTAATTTTAGAACGCTTTTGTTCCCCTTAAAGAAAATCCTGCACCCAGGATTTCTTATTTGGCCTACTCCCCATCCCCAGCCACCAGTTTACTTTCTGTCTCTTTTAAATTCGCCTGTTCTGAACACTTCATATAAATGGAATTAAACAATATGTGGTTTGGTTACTGGCTTCTTTCATGTAGCATAATGTTTTCACTTATGTTACCACTTTTCTTTTAACTATGAAAAACCAGTAATTTTTTGGTAATTATAATTAGGTACATTTGATAACATACTTCATCTGTTTGTGGGACCACCAGGATATCTTGCTTCCTTCTTTGGGCTCTCCTTTCTGAAGTACCTCCTAAGATATTTCAATTCTTTGCTGAGAAACTATTAGTGGAAAACTCAGAGTCATTGTAGGTCTTAAAATGTCTTTATTTTGCCCTCATTCTTTTGGATAGCTTAGCTGGGCATTGAATTCTAGCTTGACAGTTCTCTTGTTTTTAATGTTGTTGTTACATAACTCCATTATCTTCAAGGCATCTATTATTGCTGATGAAGGGTCTGCTGTCAGTCTTTTTTAGGTAGATAATACTTCTTTATGACACCTTAGTGTTCTGCATTTTCACAATGACATGTGCAGGTGGGGATTTATTTGTATTTATCTTGATTAGTACTGAGATTGCACTTTTGGGGGGGAAGGGGCAGACGGGGAGAGAGAGAGAGAGAGAGAGAATCTTAAGCAGCCTCGTGCTCAGCAAGGAGCCTGACTCAGGGCTCGATTTCATGACCCTGAGACCATGACTTGAGCTGAAATCAAGAGGCAAAGGCTTAACCCACCAAGCCACCCAAGTGCCCCTGAGATTGCACTTTGAATGTCTGTGTTTTTACAGATGTTTTTCCTTTCTTTATCTCTTTGAGGATCCTAAACGTAATTAGTTGGAGGCCATTTTCAGATGGTTCCATTTCCATTTTGTCTTGAGTGGATTAATCTCTCAGCAGTTGCTTTTGTTGGCAGTTGTGGTGTTAATTTTCTTTATGTATTTGGTTTGTGAGCTTGACTCCAGTGAGAGTTATTACCCATCTCACCTCACCCTACTTTGCCATGCAATTTTGCCTCCGTGTGGTTCACAGGTGATTCAGGATTCCTGATCTTCATGATAATGGTGAGGATGTACATCTAGCCATTGACCTAGCAGGCGGCTGGCTTGGGTCCTGGCCTCTCCTGCCTCTTTTGTTGTACAGCTTCACATAAACCACTTTTTTCAGTCTCCGTTTTGGAGTTCTGCCCACTCCCTGGTTCTAAGCAATGAGCTGGCTCCAACTGCATGCTGTAAGTGAGGCACTTTTAATTCTCATTAACCTACAGAAGCTGAATTCCTGGCCTTCTTTGTTTGCTCCTGGACTTGGAGCCCATTAAGTCTCACTCACTGTTTCATGTTTCTGTTCTATCTATAGTCCTTGGGAATATTTATTACAACTAATGTATAATAATAGAATTTATATAATTTATTGTCTTTTTCCTGGGTATGGCTGCAAGATAACTCAGGATTTTTTTTTAAGACTTTTCTCCTGTTTATTTGAAAGAGAGAGCGAGCGAGCACAAGTGGGGGAGAGGCAGAAGGATAGGAAGAGGGACAAGCAGACTCCCCACTGAGTGGGGAGCCTGATGTGGGGTCCAATCCCAGGACCCTGAGACCATGACCTGAGCTGAAGTCAGACACTTAACTGACTGAGCCACCCAGGTGCCCCGACTCAACATCTGTTTCAACTTCCTGCTAGTAGTCCTTCTTTTACTACAGGAACTGGAAAGTAAAAATGACTACCTAGGCTCCCTTAAATCTAGGGTTCCTGATGTAGTTCAGATTGCACTAATCACATTCGCTTCTATGAGACTCCAGTTCAGAGCTGAGTTCAGTGGGGACAGTGTGTAGTGCACATGGCATCAGTTTTGCTGGAGCAGATCCAGAAGCTTCGAGTTGGCAGCTCCTCCTGAGCTAACTGAAGCTAAGGCACTGTGTTTTTAGACCCAGCAATCACACTGGAAGCTGCCTTATTCCTGGGTGTGGCTAAGGAGTTGTGATTCTGTCCGGCACTTAGCATAGCAATGCCCTGCTTCTTTAACTTTCTGATGGTGGCAGAGGCAGCAGTTCCCTCACGGGCCAGCTCTGTGTGGATTCTGAGACTTGTTCCTTGAGGTTAAGCACTGAGCCTGATCACATTCAACTCTTTGGTTGACATCTAAGTGTTAGCACCGAGGTGTTAAATCTGATACTGCTTAAAATACTAGAGAATTTTTATACCTGCAACTGAATCCCGATTAATACGGCAGCTAGGATTTTACATTTTTTACTGCTTATTTTTTGTCTATCACTGTTACATGAGTAGTACAGGAGTAGGGAGAGGGGTGTGGGCTCGAAGTGTGAATTTACACAGCCATCTTATCTAGAACGCTCTGTCACTTACGTTGTTATGTCTTTCAATTTCAAGTAGTTTCTTTTAGATCTTCAACATGTAAAACTGATGTTGTCTGAGTTATAAAACAGAAATAAAATGCTATGTGTTTTACCCCCAAGGCAAAAAAGGATAGTACATATTTAAGATTCCAATGCAAACTGATGGGGCTGAGAAAATTTGGAAGATGTAGCATATTTTGCTACCACTGGAAGGTAATGAAGCATTATGCGCTTTGAAGACTGTGATGAATTATATGACCAAAAAGTGGAAGACACCAGCTAGCTACAAATAAATCTTATTCTCCCTCTTTTATTTCAACTTTTATATTTTATCATAGCCAGCGTGCTAGTTATGTGTCTAAAGAAATAAAGCTTTTTTTCCTGGAAATTATAGAATAAAAATAAATATTTACTTTAGTCATCTTTGTGAAAGTTTTCTGAGATTTCTGATATTCTCTTTTTATTAAAATGTTGTTTGCATTTGATAAGAAATGTTCTTTTTCATAATTTTCCTGGCCTAACTTCATTGCCACCCAAAACTTACTTGTACCACATTTGTATTTTAAGTAATATTGTGACTCCAGTTCAGGAAATAAGCAGAAATATGCTGAAAATTTCATGCCTCATCTACAAACTTGTCTTATTGTTCCCTTTCATTTGCAGTGACTTAAAAAATTATGCCAGAGTCACAACACAGAGTAATGGTTATAATAGAGAGGAATCTAAAATAGTTAAGCAAGTAAGAATGTGTCTATGTTATAATTAAAACTTGGAAAAATTATATTTGTGAAGATAAGGACTGGAAAGAAATAATTTAAAAATGAAAATAATTGATGCTTTCTTGATACTTTCTTAGAGAAAATAAAACCAGTTGGGCTTGTTTTGTTCATAGGAGCCTTGTTTTGACTCCTAATATCTGAAATCTGCCTTTCCTCTCCATTTGTGAAAACCAGGAAAACACTTATTTCTAAGTTTCTGGCACCACGCTTGTTTTTTGTGAGATATAAAAAATGATTGAGAGTGGTTGTGTGAATAACCCACTGTACATTTTTTAGGTAGCCCGAGATGTAGTTCATGTTGATTTGGGGACTCAAACTCCGTTAGCCGCCATCATCCCTGCCCTAGAGTTGCAAGGGCCTGTTGGTTTGTCCGTTTGTTTTTCATGGTTATTCCTCAATATCCCCTTTCCACAGTAGCAAGAGTGATACTTTCAAAGTGCAAGTCAGATCACATGTCTGCTTTGCTCTAATATTCTCATGCAGTGTGCAGCCTGTGGGGCCCTCCATAGTGGGCTCGTCTTTCCAATTTCATTTCTGGTTGCTCTTTCCCTTGCTCCCTCCCATTTGCTTGTATCTGATTTACTTCTGAACTTTTTAAAAAGAGATTTTATTTATTTATTTATTTGTTTTTTATTTATTTATTTATTTATTGTATAAGAGTGAACAGGGGGAGGGGCAGAGGGAGAGAGAGAATCTCAAGCAGACTCCCAGCTGAGTATGGAGACTGACACGGGGGCTTGGTCTCACGACCCTGAGATCATGACCTACCTGAAATCAAGAGCCAGACCCTTAACTGACTGAGCCACCCAGGCACCCCACCTCTGAACTTTTGGTAATGTATTTTCTTAAACTTAAAACCCTGTATCTAATACGATCAGAGTTACCTATTTTGGTAATTAGATACTTGAATTTTATGTAGGTGGCTTCTTTGAAGATTTTTGTCTTTTTTACATAACCAATCTATCCTTTCTTGTTTGTCAGAATTAAGTCCTGTTTAGCAATTCTCTTCTTCCTTTATTTTTTCATTGTTAAATTCTCTAAAAGCATACTTTTTTAATTAAGTGATTTTAAAGATTCCTCACCAACATAGTTAATTTGATACTCATTTGAATGAAAGTAGATAGTACGGTCTTGGCAACACAGTAAGGTTTATAGACTTTATGAATGGCGATTGGAGGGTTAAAAACACTCGACTAGATAGGTTTTTGGTTAGACCTCTGACAAAAAATTGGATAGCTATAAGGCTAAAATCTGGCTTGGATTTATCCTTTGGTCAGTAGAGGTCATCTGTGCCAAAGAAACAAAGTTGTATGTATGTATGTATTTTCTGGCAGCGATATTACTGCAAAATTCGCATAGAAATAAGCATTTCTTTTTAGTGTTAACACAACTAGTTTATGTCAAGCTGGTTTCTGCTTGCCGGAGTCAGAGTTGTAAATAAATTTGCAAATCTGTGTATCCTGTGCTTTGAAGTTCTAATCATGGAAAGGTAGCCAAGGAATGCTGTGTTCTCTGTTTATTAGTTCATCTTTAGTTGATCCTCATAGCTGTAAACCTGTTGCTCTCCTATAACTTGTGTAGCTATTCAAAGTCTGGAAAAAAATAGGTATCTTCTGAAGTGCTAAGCTTACAAATTCTCAAATAAGCTTCATATTTCTAACAAATAATACATATAATGGAAATATTTCTTCTAGAGTCATTTTCTAGAACTTTGAACAAGTTTCACTTTGCCTGGACTGTACTAAACCTAGCATTTTTCTCTATAGTGGTCCAGAGTCACCCAAGAACAGCTTTCCCTTTGTCGTATGTAAGTCTCACTTGGAACTCCTTTGGAGTGGTGAGTCTGAGGTCCAATCTTAGAAAAAGAGGTGGAAAGGAATGTAGTCAGGGTCCCAGGGATCTAATCTGCATTGCCCGTGGAGGAAAGAAAGCGATGGAGGTACAGCAGAGCTGTTCCAGCCCAGGGGCAAATCCTGTTTCCCCCAGGGATTGATGGGAATACCAGTCTTTGAGAGGTCTCACCTTGCATGGGGGCACAGAAGTGGTACTGGGGACAAATGGCAGCAACCTGCTGAAGTGTAATGGGTTTAGAGAGCAGAGGATGATTCTGGTAGTGGGACAGCCCACCTGGAAATAGTGCCATTGGCTTCAGAACCCAAGCTGGAGTCCCTTGGGGAACACCTGTTATAAAGAGTTTGCTGAGACATTTGGTTTGCTTGTGGTTCATTTGTTCCCCCCCAGAAGTACCCCCATGGGAAGGGTCCTAGTCACTAACCTGGGGAAATGCTGTAAGTCAAAGCTTGACCTTTCAGCTGGAGGAGGCACAAGTGCTGTGAAAATCACAGAGGAAAAGGTTGTTCCTTCTGTTCTGGGCTCTGGTGAGGTCTGTTTTTGTGGTGTGGACTATTGTGAGGAACTTCATTCTAAACACTTACCCTGCAGTATCTCTTGATGTCCTTGGAAATGACTTTAAGCTGTCTTTCCTTGTTTGGAGTTGAGGGGATATTGAAGCGGAAATTGAGTTATATCATCATCTGGGGACTGCAGGGAATCTCTAAGGATTACTTTCACTTTTTGTTTATTTTAAATAAAAACATGCCTTTGAGGTATAGATGGCAGGGTAAAGACACGATTGTAGGAGTTGCCGCCACTCCTCACTGGATTCCTCAGTCACAGCACAAAGCTGTGCCTATAGTTCTGTTGCCCTGGGGATCATGTTTGTGATCCTTTTGCTTATTATATTTTTGGGACAATGCTTCTTGGAGAGGTAGAATCTGACTCATAGTCAATCAGATGAGATCGGGCGCGTTCAGGGTGGTATGGCCGTAGACTGACTCATAGTAAATCAAAACAGCCAGGTTTCAGATTTATGAAATGCTTATAAAAGTGCACTAAAATTGGAGTTTGACCTTAGAGACAAAATTCTATTTTACTATATGTAGTTTCTTGAATTGACTTTTTTTTTTTATTAAAGATTTTATTTATTTATTTGACAGAGAGAGAGAGACAGCCAGTGAGAGAGGGAACACAAGCAGGGGGAGTGGGAGAGGAAGAAGCAGGCTCATAGCAGAGGAGCCTGATGTGGGGCTCGATCCCATAACGCCGGGATCACACCCTGAGCCGAAGGCAGATGCTTAACCGCTGTGCCACCCAGGCGCCCCTCTTGAATTGACTTTTTAAAATGACATATAAGCAAGGGATCTCTGTTCATTTTGGACTGGGGAAAAATAAGAGCATCTTGTACATTTTTCTGATATAATTGATTTTGATCCTTAAGGGTTACTTGGATTAAAAGTTAGCCTTGGGTCTCAGTTTTTGTGTTACTATCTTTCAAAATAGGACTGCCCTGAGATTTTCATTTTATTTCCTTTTGTTTTGTTTTGTTCTGTTTTGTTTATTTTTAAGTACTACACCCAGTGTGGGGCTTGAACTCACAACCCTGAGATCAGGAGTTGCACGCTCCACTGAGCCAAGCTGGGCCCCTGAGATTTTATAATGTAGAAGTGTTTTATGCCTAGTACTGTTGATTTCTGTCTCTGTAAGAGCATTGGACCTCCACTACTATTTCACTGCTAGCTACTGTTTAGTTAACACTACCTCTCTTCTCTAAAAGTCTGAATGCCTTCCATGTGTATGCCTTCTCTTCCCACTAAGGCCCCGACTTCTTAGCACATTATTCGCTCCGTGTTGCCCTTTTCTTTTTCCTTTTTTTGGCATCCTCAGTCGTCCTCTCATCACCCTTGTCAAGATCTAAAAAATTCAGTTTTTTTTTTTTTAATTCAGTCTTCAGTTAATTCCATTAGATTCCCGTCATGCTCGGTAAAAAGAGAAAATGATGTTGGGAGTGGTAGGAGAGGTCCTAGAGGTAGTCATATAATTTATTGTACAACTATTTTCTTTTAAATTGTTGAATAGTGACAGCAGTTTGCTTAAGTAAGCACATAGCTAGGAATGTCCTAACCTGTTCAATGGTGAATGCCAATGTTGTAATCCTAGTGATTTATGCCTAGCTTGTATCTTAATCAACTTCATGATTTTGTTCCGTTTCAATGGTACTTCTTTGTGAAACTTAATTTCTTAACTTTTTAGCACTAAATGTGGACATAAAAATAGTTATCTTGGGTATTTTTTGATAATTACCTTTTTTTTTTCCCCTCAGAAGAATCATTAAAATATGATTGCCGTGATCTCATCTTTACACTGGGGGTGAAATTTTACCTTTTCTTTCACCTTGGCACAGATACTGAAGAAATTAAATAATTAAAACGGAAGTGTAAGTAAAAATGGAGATAGAGTAGAAAAGCCCGATTCCTCTAGCTGTTGCACTTATACTACTGAAAGTTCTTTTAGAATGACAATGACATCTAGTTGGGTTATTTTTTTTTTTTTTAAGATTTTATTTATTTATTTGACAGACAGAGACAGCCAGCGAAGAGAGGGAACACAAGCAGGAGGAGTGGGAGAGGAAGAAGCAGGCTCCTAGCAGAGGAGCCTGATGTGGGGCTCGATCCCAGAACGCCAGGATCACGCCCTGAGCCAAAGGCAGACGCTTAACGACTGTGCCACCCAGGCGCCCCTAGTTGGGTTATTTTTATTAACGGGTATTGGAAAGGGAGAAGAGAGCCAGCAACACTGAAGTGGAGATTGTTTGGTAGCCATGGAAATGGGGCTTGCTGATGGCTAGTTAGTGATTTTCAGCTTCTGGAATGAACACTGAACACTACAGATTGGAATTTGGGTATTATGACTTTCGTCATAAAAAAGCATTTATTAAATGACTCTGTGTGAAACACGTTCTGTTCTCTGTATCAGAGAGAATGCTCCTCTGAGGGTGTTTGTGATGTAAAGTGAACAATCACAGAATGAATACTCATTAGGGGATCAAACATCAAACAGATACTTAAAGTGTTTATAATGCATGAATGCAGTGGTGCCCAATGATTGGCATGAGGAAAGTTTATTAGTTTAATTAGTCTAACAGTCCCGTGGCTGGACTGTTCCCTTCCCTTCCAGTTATTTGGGAAAGTTTTTGTGAGGACGACTGATTTCCAAAGTGATTTAAGTGATAGCAGGTTGAAGGATTGGCTGGCTGAGAGTGAGAGGGACATATATATGAGACAACCAAGGGACAAGGATAGAATCATGTACTGGTAACGAGGATGAGGACTAGATATATTCTTTTATTTTTTAAGGGTCTTTTTATTTTATTTTATTTTACTTTAAAGGAATCTCTACACCCAGCATGGGGCTTGAACTCACAGCCCTGAGATCAAGGGTCATATGCTCCACTGACTGAGCTGGCCAGGCACCCTAAGGACTAGATAGTCTAATGAGGAGGAAAGAATCTATAGGAGATAAAGGAGAGGTGAGGGTCCTTGAAGTGTAGTGACAGGAATGAGAAACTCAGATTAAGGGGTTGGTTCCTGGTCAGTAGGATGATGGGATGTTCCTGCAAAGGTAGGTTTGTTTGTTTGTTTGTTTAGTTAGTTAGTTAGGTTAGTCACCATACAGTACATCATTAGCTTTTGATGTAGTGTTCCATGACTCATTGTTTGCATATAACACCAAGTGCTCCATGCAATACGTGCCCTCCTTAACACCCATCACTGGGCTAGCCCATTCCCCCACCCACCCCCCTCCCTCTGAAGCCCTTGTTTGTTTCCCGGGGTCCATAGTCTTTCATGGTTCGTCTCCCCCTCTGATTTACCCCCCTTCATTTTTCCTTGCAAATGTGTATGAAAGGATCACGTTAGTGTAGGGCGAAAAGAATTGAAGTGTTTTTTGACTCCCACATTTTATTAGGAACTATATGACACTCCTTTAAACATACCATAGTCTTGAGAACATTCAGGCTCAGCATGTCCTCATACAGATCACATACAAACTTAGGTTATTTTAAAGACTTACTGTATTGATGCATTTTAGGTTGTTTTTTTTTAACATAAAGTTTGATTTGGAGTAATTACTGTGGCAAAGAAGAAGGTTAAATAAAAATTTGTGGAACGTAGTACCCATCATAGGGAAACGCCACTACCTCAAAGACAACCTGGATTTCAAAGCTGTCTGTTGGAGCCATATTTCTTGAATTTTTTCCTTTTTTTTTTTTTTTAAGATTTTATTTATTCATTTGAGAGAGACAGAGAGAGAGACAGCCAGAGAGAGAGGGAACACAAGCAAGGGGAACGGGAGAGGAAGAAGCAGGCTCCCAGCGGAGGAGCCTGATGTGGGGCTCGATCCCGGAACGCCGGGATCACGCCCTGAGTTGAAGGCAGACGCTTAAGGACTGTGCTACCCAGGCGCCCCTTGAATTTTTTTCCTTTAAACTCACCAAGCTGGATTGTGTCATTTAAATATCATAACATATATATCAAAGAAAAGGAGAAAATGATCCTGGTACTGATTATCACTCGGGAGAAGGTTCAGAGAGGTGAACTTTTAATGAGACTTTGGTGTACTTATGATACATTTGTCCAGGACAATCACTGAAGTGGCTGACCTGACGTATATTGGTTTTTTGATAGCATCTGATTGCTACTCTGTGGGAATTTCTTCAAGTGAAAGGTAATTTATGGAACTTACTGATAAGGCCACTTACATTTAAAAAAGCTTTCTATTGCTTTTAGACATACCCGGGAAAGGCCAAGACGTTCTAGGCTTCACTGTTAAGGTTGTGCTTACCGTGGGTCCGTTCTGAATGACAGGAAAGGGACTACTGTGCCAAGAATAGTGACAGGTGCTTTATTCAGTGATCACTGACACACAAAAAGTGCCACAAAAGAGGTCCTAAAAATGATGGTGGAATTTTAAAGATTGATGAGAAAGAGTGAGATTTTATCTCCTTTCTATTTTCTCTTTTTTTCTTTAGAAGCAAGAAAAGAGCTTTTATTTCATCTGAATGTCAAGTCAAAAGTAGTTAGTATTCATAGACCAAGCTTCTCCTTTCTTGGGTCTAAGAATTTCAGGATCTCAGAAGTTTACAGCTGAAGCTTTATCCTCAATTCCAAAGGCCCAGAGGTAAAGCAAAGGAATTTAAAAATCAGCTTAACCTCTGCATTTAGGAAGAAACTGGAACAAATCATATAACTTCTAGCTTGGTATTGCTTAGAGGAGCACAGGTACTAAGGCAATAATGAAAATGATTCTGAAAATCGGTCTTGTCCGATCCACTTCCTGTTCTATGAAAGAGCCAGAGACAAGGATGAAATAGTAAGTTACTCTTGCTTAATTTCAGGAAGCTTTCAATTCTGACACTCCTGTGACATGCTCACTGACAAGCAGGAAAAGTACCCTTTTCAGGGATAAGTGACTTCACAGCAAAAAGAATACAATAAAAACAAAATTTCATTTACATCTTTCCAAATTAATTGCTCTCCTTTGTCACCAGATGTGTTTTTAATTGCTCTGGCAAATCCTGTCTTATTGATATATCATAATTCTTAAACTATTCTTCCACTGATTTCAGTTTTTCACAATTCTAAATAGCACATCTCAGAACATCTCTATATAGATTATTTTTCTTCCTTCTTCCCTTCCCCCTTGCCTCCCTGTTTTCTTCCATCCCTCTTTCCTTTTTAGGGTACTGAATATTTCTTTACATTCCTAATGTTGCCAGCTGGAATTATCGGGTCAAAAAATACAAACAGGTGGGGTGCCTGGGTGGCTCAATGGTTAAGCATCTACCTTTGGCTCAGGTCATGATCCCGGGGTCCTGGGGTTGAGCCCCATGTCGATCTCCCGGCTCAGTGGGGAGCCTGCTGCTCCCTCCTGTTTGTTCTCTTTTTCTCTCTCAAATAAATAAAATCTTTAAAAAATATGAACAGTTTTATAGTTCTTGTTACATATTACCGATTGTTTTTCAGAAAGATTGAATGAACACATAATGTCACTAAGTTGAAGTTCAGCCCAGGCAACATCAGATTTTATAAGTTACGTTTTAAGCAGTCGTACATGAAACCTAAATTTCTGACTATATTTTCCTTTTTTTTTTTTTTTTTTTCCGCTTTCTTTTTTTTTTTTTTTTTTAAGATTTTATTTATTTATTTGACAGAGAGAGACAGCCAGCGAGAGAGGGAACACAGCAGGGGGAGTGGGAGAGGAAGAAGCAGGCTCACAGCAGAGGAGCCTGATGTGGGACTCGATCCCGGTACGCCAGGATCACGCCCTGAGCCGAAGGCAGACGCTTTAACGACTGCGCCACCCAGGCGCCCCTATTTTCCTTTTCTATTGGTATTTCTTTTTTCAATTTGTTTTTTCTCCTTTGACTACTTAGTGATTTTTAGGTGTTGCCCTTACATAATTGTATACTCCTTTTACATTTTTACACAACAAATCTTTATTACTTTCTTCCAATTTGTTGTATTCCTTTTTGTATTTCTTTTTTATAATTTAGTAAACTGATTTTCTTTTTCTGTTTTTTTTTTTTTTTAAGATTTTATTTATTTATTTGACAGAGACAGCCAGCAAGAGAGGGAACACAAGCAGGGGGAGTGGGAGAGGAAGAAGCAGGCTCCCAGCAGAAGAGCCTGATGTGGGGCTCGATCCCAGAACGCTGGGATCACGCCCTGAGCCAAAGGCAGACGCTTAACAACTGCGCCACCCAGGCGCCCCTAGTAAACTGATTTTCTTATATTGTTTTTTCTGAGATGATGTCTTAACCACCACAAAAAATTAATTTTCTGGTTTATTTTCTTTATTCTTAAAATATTCAATCATAAAGATACACAGATATGCTAAGCACCGTGTGGATCCAAATAGAATTTTATACTAATACTCAGTTATTCCAGGATTTCTTAAGTGGTGATTCCTCAATATTGAGTTGCTATTGATTTCTTACTATTCATATATTAAATGAACGATGCCAGATTCTTCTTGTGTGAACTACAGGGGCCTCTTACCTAGTCTCTCTGCCTCTAGACAGCTCTTTCCTCTTTAACCTGCACAGTGACGCCAGAGAGATCTTTCCAAAATGCAATAGGTTCATGCCGTTCTTTGTGTTGGACTCTTTTCATGGTTACTTTTTTGTCAGGATAAAGCCTAAACTGCTTAGAATGGTCTACAGGTCCACTTATGATCTGAGTCCTCTGTACCTGTCCATGACTATATGCTACATTCCTTGACAGGTGTTCTGTGCTCCAGCCATACTGAGCTAACTGTGCATCTCTGGACCATTGCTGTTGTGCATTCGTACATTATGGTCCCTTGAAATATGCTCTCTCTTTACTTGGTTACTTCCTCTGAGAAGTTCACTCACTCATTCAATAAATATCTTTTTAATGTGTGCTAGGGAACATTCTAGATGCCAGAGATAGTAATGAATAAAACAGAAGAGAGTCTCTGTTCCTGGAACTTTATGTTCTGGTAGAACCCATGGCTGGGTTGGGTGCCTTTGTCCTCTCACAGTCCATACTACCTTATTCTTTAAAAAAAAAAAAAATACAATATGAAGTAGACAAAGTTATTCTCTGTGATTCTAGCTTTCTATCAAAGCCTTTCTTTTCATATCCTTCCCAGGAGATGGCATTGCTGCTAATGCATAAATTGCCCTCTCTCTCATCCATTATCAAAACCTGTTCTCATGAAAGGAGCTGAAACTAAACTCTCATTTTTACCTTCTATCAAAGGAATAAAAGTATTATCCCTCCCAGGGATATTCCATTCTGAAAGGCCAGAGGAAACCTTAAAGTTGCATCAAATTGCCTCAAATCAAGTTAAATTTTGGAGCAATTAGCATTATTCAGTACTGTTAAAACTGAAAAAAAGAAAAAGAGAAGAGGCAGCTTGAAATAGAACTAGTTAGATTATGGTAGGTGTTCACTCAAGGTCTGAAGTCTGAGGCCTTCGGTTTTTAACACAGTAACTGATTTCATGAGGAACCTTGAGCCCATTCATACTACTTATTTATTCCCAGTTGTCTACTAGGGATAGAATTACTGTTTACTTCCTTTCTTGGATCTTGGGAAGATTGGTAAGCCATTTTGCAGAAGTGCTATATAAATCTAATAAATGATAATAAATCAATGGTAATAATTTAAAAAATAATCTTAGAGGACAGACTCTATACAAAGCTCTCTGTGACACCTTTGTGAATCCCATTGGGGGATCTGGGTGAATCTGAGTTTGTGATTTCCTAATTTATGAAGATCTCCTGCTTGGGGCTCGAGTTTGAATTGGATTTTGAATGAGAGAAGTAACTGCTCTGATAAATTGAGATAAGAATTTAGTTCAGTGAAAAAGATGAGATAGGAAATGAAGAAAAGATAATTTCATGGAAAAGTGAGTATGGGGGAGCTGAAAGTGACTGAATGTAGAGACAAAATATTGCAGAAATGGTAAATGAGGTACCTATGATAAACTAATACAGAGTATGTTAAAGTTAACCTCGTACTGGTCAGAGGAGCAGACCACCAACATGTTCTGGATCTTTAGGAGTATCAGAAAGACACCTGTGTCTGCCTTCAAGTATATTTTCCACTTACCAGTGAAGGTTGAACATTCTTTTAAAGAGTCTTTGGCCTTGTGCAATGTAAATATGTGAGGAAAGAAAAACACCTTATCCTCCCTAAACTAATTTAGTTTACCTTGAAGAATAGGATAGGCCCTGCCGGTCAGTTACATATTAATGTGGAGTTACTTGGGGCCTATCAAAGAAGGTTAAGTGCTGGAATTTTTGTAATTGCTTCTTTAATTTCTTCCTTGTGGTTTTAATCTAAAGCACAAGTGGAGAATTACTAGAATACATGAACCCTCTTCAATCACCATCCCTAGCAAGCTTCATTAGTCTTTGAGATATCTGTTTCTGTAAGGAACAATGACCAAAAAAATAAAATGGAATCCAGATTAACCAATTTTTATTCCTTCCTCTAATTCTTCAAAGCAAACGTTTAAAGTGGGATGTGTATTTGAGAAAGAGGTAAGATATATTAGTGATTAAAAGCTGCTGCTATATTTAGAAATGCCTTTAAATTTAATCTTTTTTCTTTTAGAGAGAGAGCATGCACACACGACGTGGAGGGTGGGCAGTGGGAGTCGGAGAGGGAAAATCTTAAGCAGGCTCCACGCCCAGTGCAGAGCCCAATGCAGGGCTTGCTCCCATGACCCTGAGATCATGACCTGAGCTGAAATCAAGAGTTAGAAGCTCAACTGACTGAGCCACCCAGGCGCCCTGCCTTTTAATTTTAGTATTTGACATAAGTGTATTGAACAAGGGAAGAAGTACGCATAGGTGTTGGAACCCTTGAGTATACCTATGCCATTTTTCCTTTCCCCTCTCCTGGCCACCACAAGTCCCTAACCTTTGTGAATACTAATGTCCTGCTGGACTATCCCTGCAGAATTGCATACAGAGAAGCACAGTCCAGCAACCAGAAGGAATTGAAAAGAGATCTCAGTCTTGACTTGCTTCTCTCAAACAATATTAAATAAAATCTAGGTTACCCCTAGCAATGCTTCTTACTGTTGTCTTTATTCTTTTCTCTAATTCTAGTTAGGGCTGCTCAGCAACCGCTCTCTCACTAAAAGACTGAGCTCTTTATGGTACCCCAAACCTGATTTTCTTTGTACTCATATATTTTCCCCAACTCTTTATGAGATGGACAGACTTAGTATTTCTGGCTTTTTTTCTTATTTTTCTCTATTCCATTCTCATTACTTAGACTCTGTACAAGAAAGATGAGTCTGTGGGGGCACCTGGATGCCACATTCGGTTAAGTGTCTGCCTTTGGCTCAGGTCATGATCCCAGGGTCCTGGGATCAAGCCTTGCATCAGGCTCCCTGCTTAGCAGGGAGTCTGCTTCTCGCTTTCCCTCTGCCCCTCCGCCTGCTTGTGCTCTCTCTCTCTCAAATAAATAAATAAAATCTTAAAAAGAAAGAAAGAAAGGTGAGTCCAGAAACTGTCAGAGCAAGCAGGAATTCTTCCTTTTTTCCTCTTGGTTCTCCAGGCTTGCCTCTCTCTACTCATTCTCTTGATTCTGAATCACAGTAAGTCCTGGGAAACTGAACAGTGCAGAAGAAAACTTTCCTTACATGGCTATGCAGGACTGAGGAGGGGTAAGTTGAGTGGGTGAAGATAAAATATATTTTAGTGATCCCCTCCTTCTCCCAGGATGGGTGTATTCACACTTTAATAAATCATGTCATGGTTACATAATGAGGTTGCTTTGAGGATTTAAGAATTGTATTTTCTGGGTCCAAGCGAGGAAGGATACGGACAGAAAAGAAGAGAGCAGTAACCAGCAGCAGAGAAGGAGCAAGCATAAAGGAGATAATGCTGATCCGTTCTCCCTCTATTCCAGCCCTAATCAGTTGCAAGCAACGGGTCTTCTTTCTTTTTTAAAACTCCTTAGCTGATTAATGAAAGTCCGCTATGCTGGCAGCGTCATATCTAACTGGCGTATTCAGATCGTCTGGGCGTTCTAGGCCATCCTCAGGGTGCAAACTCTGCCAGTTGTTAAACTAAAGAAATATATTTTGAAACATTGCTCCATATATCCTAATGATTTATCTTCCTCTTCCCTATCCCTACCACTTCCCCCGGTTAGCATAAATCCTTGGCTACTGTCATATTAAAGAAGGCTAGCATTCAGATATGGGTGATGGGACAAGGCCTGAATTATTGACAAACAGTAGCTTGGACTCCAGTGCTCCTAATAGCGTCTTTGATCCATCAGTTACTTATTAGCATAATCCAGAGAGGGAAAGACCCTGTCTTGCTGTACTTGGTACACCTTTGCATCCTGATGGTTGCCTCAGAACCTCTCCATCTGCTCCTTGTTCAACTGACTCTTAAGATTGAAGCTCCCTGAAGCTGTGCCTGCCTTCACGGCAGTACTTGCCTATGAGTGTCTAAGACTTAGCTTTCCTCTGATCTTGTTTCTCTGATCTGATTCCATCTGCTTTCCCTCCTTTGAGAAATCCTCAAAATTTGTGATCTGCTTAGCACTCTTTCTTGCTTTCACTGAAATTCTGAAATTATTCTTTTAAAGCATTTTCTTTCATTTCATTGAATTTAAGATATGAAAGGGTTTAAATGTGCATAAAGTCTATCATCTCAATCCCGTCTTAGCTTTTATTATTTTACATATATGTACCTGTGGTTTTGTGTAATATCACCCTTCCATGTGCGATTGACTCAAAACCTTATTAAATATCTGAACATTATTTATAGTTTTTTTGTGAGGAAGGAACACATTTTCAGCTCAAGTATATTAAAAAGTACAGAACATGCTAAGTTGATTTTGTAAGTCAATCCCAGATTTAAAAGAATTAAAATTCAATGTGACATAAATGTCTCAGTAGTGCAGATGACTACTATTTTTATGGAGATAAAAGCTGATGTTGGTAACACACTTGATTACTGGTTTATATTGCATGTGACACGTGTATACTTTTGATATATCTCTGTGGGGAAAGTACGTCGCGTTTGTATAATTTGACTTATGTTCCAATAGTTTGTGTTTTTAAACATTGTAACACAAGCATTTTTCAAAGATGGAGAGTAGAATTCAAACTGGTGGACTCCAAACCAAATCCAGGCTATACTCATGTTTTATTTGACTTTCATAATATTAGCTGACTCAGAGTTTTTGTGTTTTCTGCTTTTTTAGTTGAGTAAATTCCACTGTGTGAAAGTCAAGATATTTCACAAATGGATCCTAACTTCCAGACTCTTCTGAAAAATCAGAATATTAGGAACATTTGGCAATGTCTGCATTGCTCTGTGGCAGTAAATGACTGGAGCTGAGTAGTGGCTGCCCTTGTTAGCTAGTAGTTCACCCCAGTCTTCCTCATTCTCAGCAGTGATGATTCCCATCATTCCCTACTCTTAAACCAGTCTGCTGCTTTCTTTATTGTGTTTTCCCCTAATCTTGTGGGCATTCGACTTTGTGACTCTTGCTATACAGTAGTTTTTACAACCCTTATTTTAAATTATTATGAAATAGCCATGGAGTAGGAGTACTGTAATTCTCAGGATTTTTTCATGTATAAAATTCTGTGATTTTCAACTTTGTAAACATATTTTTCCACATTGGCATTATACCTAGAAGCAGAAGTGTAGAGTCAGAAAAATGAGCATGGGTTACATGGCTCTCGAACATATGCAAAATACCTTCACAATAGAAATAGGTAATGTTGAAATTAGGAAGAGGAGCCAGTTGAGAAGTCAGGAAAAAAGCTGTCTTCTCCCTCCCGCCCCCCACCTCCAGGGTCTCACAGTGTCCTTGGGGAGTCACATCAGTTTAGGTCTGTTTTTACTTTTGTTGATCCAGTTAGTAATCAAAAGATGATTTGGTGAACTTAAAATCAGAATAAAGGGTACCAGGTAGTCTTGAAAAAATATTTCATTATATTGCAATGAAAACTGGCATATTAAGCTCCTTTTAAAATACAGAACATCTTAAAAATAGAACTACCCTACAATCCAGCAATCACTACCAGGTATTTGCCCAAAGAATACAAAAATACTAATTCAAAGGGACACATGCAACCAGATGTTTATGGCAGCGTTATCTACAATAGCCAAATTATGAATGGATAAAGGTGTGTGTGTGCGCCCACACATATATATGTATATATAACGGACTATTAGCCATAAAAAAAATGAAATCTTGCCATTTGCAACAACATGGATGAAGTTAGAGAGTATTATGCTAAGCAAAGCAAGTCAGAGAAAGACAAATACCATATGATTTTACTCATATGGAGAATTTAAGAAACAAACAAGCAAAGGGGAAATAAATGAGAGGCAAACCATGAAACAGATGCTTCACTGTAGAGAACAAACTGATGATGACCAGAGGGGGGGGGGAATGGGGGAAATAGGTGATGGGGACTAAGGAGTGCACTTTTGTAATGAGCACCAGGTGATGTACGGAAGTGTTGAATCACTATATTGTACACCTGAAACTAATATAACACTGTATGTTAGCTAACTGGAGTTTAAATAAAAACTTTTTAAAAAGTACGTTGACACCAAAACCAAACCAAACCAAAGCAGAACATCTGTCTATCAAAATTATAATTCCTGTTGAGTCAGGTGCCATTTCCCTTGGACACTGCTGGTTAAATATTGCCACATTTTTCTTTGCACCACCTCCCTTCTTTCTAAAAAAGCCATTTATACTGGCATCTTCTTTTAATACATTCTTCATATAAATTTCAATAACAGGTTACAGTTTTATTTTAAATAAATCATTTTTGCTGTGGTAACTAATTACCTTATTAGATTTGGAATAGAGGACCCAAAATGACCTTTGTATGATGGATGACTTGTACAGAGACCTAATATCATTATATGTTTACCCTTCCTAGATTCACATTCAGTTTTATCTTCCAAGTTCTGGATATACTTTGTTCTTATGTGCCAATTAAGCTGACATTTGCTTGACACCTCATAGTTCCCCAACTAAAGTTCAGTATATTGTTTTATTTCATTCACTCCATGTCAGTCGTCTGAGATAGGGTATCATGATCCCCAATTTTAAAAACGAAGAAGCTGGTGAACAGAGTATGTAAGTGACTTGCTCAAGGTCAAAAAGATAGTAAGTAATAGAGTTGGGAATTAAACTGAGATTTTCTGACTTAAAAGTCCCTGCTTTCAAAATCAACAGTAGTCTAGGGTCCAGGAGATCAAGTAGAACCAAATAGTGGCCTCAGTGGTCAGAAACTAGGAGGAAGCATGATGCTAACATGCAGTTTGTTCCTTTTGTAGGTCTTTCGTTCTTCTAACAAGACAGCAGGGTCACCCAACTGCAAATAAGTGGTGTAGAACCTGTCAGGAAGGTTCTCGGGGAGACAGCTGCAGCCTGTTTGTGAGAATTCTGAAAATTTGGTACCCTCTGATCCTGTCTGGGATAGCTGCAGTAGGAGAGCAAAGGTTGAAGAGAGCTTTTTGCAGATGCATTCCTGTAAGACCCTGTTTGCCTCTGCCTAGTCACAAAGATATTCGCTAAAATAAAACTTCTCCCTGCCGCATTTTCATTTGAATAGAGGTTGTGTAAATAGAGAGATGACAGCAGGGAAGAGTCAGTGAGGGTGGTCTTGTGCATAAGGGATTCCCGTCTCATTAAATTTTTTTTGTTCCAAATTTTTTCAAACATTGGAAATATGGAATTATGAATTTAAAAAAATGTATTTGAGAGAGAGAGCACTCTAGAGCACGGGGTGGGGAGCGGCAGAGGGGGAGAGAATCCCATGCAGACTCCGTGCTGAGTGTGGAGCCCTATTCCAGGCTCCATCTCATGACCCTGAGATTGAGACCGGAGCCAAAACCAAGAGTCTGGTGGCTTAACTGACTGTGCCACCCAGGTGCCCCTGAATTATGAATTTTTAAATAATGAGCAAAATGTTTAATAGAAGGAATTCCTATACTCCTTTCAGGCTTTTAATTTCTTAAAATGATTTCTAAAACCATATAGTAAGATATTTGTATAGAACTTTTAAAGCAAGTTCATGCTATTTCTTGTACATGTAAGCATTACAGTACAACTCTGAGATATAAAAATAAGATATATTTCTGTCTCCAGGAACCTCTGGCATTTTCCTATGGAAAGGGAGAAGTATTTACCAAATCATTTTTCTGGCATTTGGGTTTCCTTTTGTTGACTCTTGAACCATCAGTTGGTGAATGTATTCCCTAGCTCTTTATTGCACCCCAAATGTCCAAGAATGGGATGACACTAAAGTAGCATCTCTTTCAATTGTAGAGATTAGAAACAAGATTCTTACTGTCCTACTTCCTCAAAGGATTCAGAATGGGGGATTAAGAGAAACTCTAAATGTTTTGGAGTTAAAAGAAAGTTGGAATCCTGCTCCTCCAGGCCCAATGACCTTGAGATTTACAAAGAAGCTGAAAGAAATCATATTACACTTTTATTAATGGTACATATTTGAAATCTTTCAAATGTATTTGTACTTTTAGCTGAATTAATATAAATTCAGCAAATATAAATCATACTTAGAACTCTACTAATCTCTATTGCATCAGAATCATTGAGACTGCCTTCTAACCTATGGAACTTTTCCACATGCGAATTATTTTAAGGGAAAAAATCTCCACATGATCTGCAAATGTTATCTAATGCATTTTTAAATGCTGCTAAGAGAGACATCTCTTCATCCATAAGAAGTGTCCTAGGGACATTAAAAATTCTGTTTTGAGATCTAGAAATGCTCTTTTTGAGTCTTTTGTTTTTTTAGCCTGAGAATTACTATTATGAATGGATGCATACTCAACCAGTATCTGAAGGATGCTACTAGCAGCTACATCAAAATATTCTTAGGGACTTTGTTTATGGACAAGATGAAACCTGAAGGTCAAGAGAAATAAATTGATCAAGTCCTTACAGGCACAATTTATCACTCAGCAATACCTTCAGCAATTGCTGAAAATGCAAGCCGGTAGGAAGTTTTTAAATTACCAAAACCATCAGATCATTTGCTTGGTTCTTATGGACTCTGTAAAATATATGAGTCTGTCTAAGAAAAATTGAACTAAGCACTGTGCCTGGCACTGTTCCTGTTGCAGATGGAAGGCCAAATGAGCAGGAGCAGTTGCCAATCATCAAGCTCATAGAGGTATGGAAATGCATCACACACCCATATACATATATATGTACACAGGAAGAGTTAAAATAAGAAAGGAAAGATATTTAGTAGTGCATAGGAAGACCTCAGATTCATAGTGGGTTGCATTCCTGGAAAAGGCATTTTAAGTGGAAATGATTTTTAAATTTAATTTGGTTTTCCTTTAAAAGTAACATTAGATAGGGGCTATATGCTTGACTAGGAGAGAGATTCCTTAGTCTTTATACATTGGCTATAAATCTAATATTCAATCAGCTATTAATGATAGAAAAGTACAATAATAATAACCAAGCACTTTTCAAAGACAATACATTTTCTCATTTAATTTCTCAAACTATTATCTTCCTTTTGCAAATGAGGAAACTGAAGTTTAGAGAAGTTCAATAATCTGAGGAAGATCATAGAGCAGGGAAGTACTTGAGCATGGATTCATTAAAGGGATTAGAAAGTGCTTACCCCTTGAGAGTTTGGGGAATAGAGACATGAGGAGCAATGGAAAAAATATTGAGGCTAGAAATGGATTATAATGGAAAAGAAGAGGTAGTCTCTGCGTCTACTGTGTTAAAAGCAATTATAGGGGCGCCTGGGTGGCACAGCGGTTAAGCGTCTGCCTTCGGCTCAGGGCGTGATCCCGGAGTTCTGGGATCGAGCCCCACGTCAGGCTCTTCCGCTATGAGCCTGCTTCTTCCTCTCCCACTCCCCCTGCTTGTGTTCCCTCTCTCGCTGGCTGTCTCTCTCTCTGTCGAATAAATAAATAAAATCTTAAAAAAAAAAAAAAGGCAATTATAAGATGTTGTTGCCAGAGGATTATATAAGTGATTTGCTTTGTTGAGCGGCAATAAATTGAGGACCATCTGTACTGCATTGTAAAAGCTATGAAGTCCTACAAAATGTAGGTAACAATAAAGAATTTGTCTTGCCTGAGTAACAATGGTAGCAATTTAAAAATAGCTTGGACCATCATAATGGATAAATACCTGCTTATAATTGCAGTGGGATGTGTACCTTACGGTACAGAGTTGTTCTTGGTACATGATGACATTGGACATGGTATCTTTAAAATAGACTAGAAGAGTAAATGATGTTGTGAAATATCTAAGAGCTACTCATAACCAGAGTATTCAAGAATAGTCAGGGGGTGGCTGGGTATCTCAGTCGGTTAAGTGTCTGACTTCGGCTCAGGTCCTGATCTCAGGGTCCCGGTACTGAGCCCCACACTGGGTTCCCCACTCAGTGGGGAGTCTGCTTGTCCTTCTCCCCCTGCTTGCTCTCTCTCTCCCAAATAAATAAATAAATAAAATCTTTTAAAAAAATAGGATGGGACAGATAAACATCTAGTATGTAGAAACCTGGGAAGAGTGTTGCTCTTACACCAACAATAAGAAGTCAGATAATATACAAAACTGTAACATTTCTTGAGCCTAGCAGAGAGCCAACATTGTAAGGTAGTCAACTAGTTTGAAATGCAGGGATATATAGGCACTTTCAAGGAGAGACAGGATGAAAGCCCTGGCTTACCTGTGGCAGAGAATGGGAGGAAGATGGGACCCCATACTAATGAATAAGAATTTAGTTATAAAATTTAACAAATTATTAAAAGTTGAATGTGGTCTAAGATGAGAGTATGGAACACCTAAGGGCTGCAGATACAAATGTTGTTTGCACCTATTTATTTATTTTTTAATATTTATTTTAGAGAGCGAGCACATGAGCAGGGAGAAGGGCAGAGGGAGAGGGAGAGAATCTCAAACAGATTCCGCACTAAGCTTGGAGCTTGTTTCAGGGCTCAGTCCCATATGTCTGAGATCATGACTTGAGCCGAAACCAAGAGTTAGATGCTTAACTGACTGAGCCACCCAGAAGCCCCTGTACCTATTTATAGTTTTATAACCAAGGTCCTCTGCTGGGTATCCTTTGGAAAGATTGGAGACAGGATGGGGGACAAGAGAAATCCTCCTTCAGTTCTGCAGGACTGGAGAGGGGAGCAGCTGCTGCTGTGGGGAAGACACAAAGCTCTACCTGTACTATACTCTAAGGAAAAAAAAAAAAAAGACCATCTATTTGAAGGAGAGGAAACTCTGTCGCTTCCTAAAGTTCAAGTGGAAACCTGCTGTGGCTAGGGATAAAGGAAATAAAATATACAATATACTCTGCCAATGGGGAAAGAAGTGGAAACCATCTGAACACCGTTAGAGGTCTTCTACATGATGTATTAAAAAAAAAATTAGGAGGCATACAAAGTGAGAAAAACCAACCCATTGCCAAGAGACAAAGTAATCAACAGGACAAGACTTAAAGATGACCCAGATATTGGAACAGTGAGATAGAAAGCTTGAAAAAATTTGATTTGTGTGTTAAAGCCTCTAGTGAAAAAGATAGACAACATGCATGAACAGATAGGGAGTTTCAGCAAAGAGATGGAAACTATAAGAAAGAGTCAAATGGCAATGGTAAACATGTAAAACATAGTAATAGTCCTGAAGAATGTCTTTCAGGATCTCACCAATAGACTTGCCACAGCTGAGGAAAGAATTAGTTGAAGATAATTGTTGAGGAGTTAACTTGAAGGTAGTTAATAGAAATTACCGATATCAAAACATGAGAGAAAAAAGAGTGAGGGCAACCCCCCCAATACAGCACAGCAATCAAGAACTCAGGAACAATATGAAATGGTCTAATATACTAATGTACATGTAATTGGAATCCCAGAATAAAAAGAAAGAATGGGCAGAAGAAATATTAGAAGACAGAGAGGTGAGAGTTTTCCATAAATTATGAAATGAAGGACAGCATCCGCTGATCCAGTAAAGCTCAGAGAATCCCAAGCAGGATCAGTGCTACACACAATACATAAATCCCTACCTAGGCATATCATATTCAAATTTCTGAAAAACAAATATAAAGTGAAAATCTTGAAGGCAGCCAAAGAAAAACAGCACATACAGAGGAATAAAGATGTTAATTAGACTTCTTATCAGAAACCTTGCAAGCCAGCTAACAATGAATGATACCTTTAAAATGGTGAAAGGAAATAAATCCATCAACCCAGAACAGACTTTAAGGGAAAAACTTTCACAAGAGACAAAGAAGGGTACTGTATAATGGTAAAGGGTCAGTTCACTGGGAAAATATAATAATTATATATGCAACTAAAATCAGAGCACCTAAATATATAAAGCAAACATTGACAGAACTAAAGAGAGAAATAGGCAGCAACACAATGGTGGTAGGAGCCTTAATACTCCATTTTCAATAATGGATAGAAGTTCTACACGGAAAATCAACGAGCTATGGACAGTGATACATTAACAAACTGGACAACCTAGAAGAAATGGAAAAGTTCTTAGAAACACACAGCTTATCAAGACAGAATCAGGAAGAAAGAGAAAATCTGAATAGACCAGTTACGAGTAGGGACATTGATCTAGCAATCAAAAACCTCTCAATGAAGAAAAGCCCAGGACCAGCTGGCTTCATTGACAAGCTCACAGCTTACATGCTCAATGTTGAAAGGATAAAAACTTTTTTTCTAAGATCAAGAACAAGATAAGGGTACCCACTCTCAACACTCCTCTTCAACATAGTACTAGAGGTCCTAGCTAGGACAGTCAGTTAAGAAAAAGAAAAGGTACCAGAATTGGAAAGAAATAAGTGAAATTGTTTTTATTTGCAGGTGATAATATTTTACATATAGAAAATTCTGAAGACTCGGCCAAAAAACTGTTACTTCTAATCAATGAATTCAGGAAAGTTACAAGATACCAAATTAACATAAAAAAATCAGTAGTGTCGGGGCTCCTGCATAGTCAGTTAAGCGTCTGCCTTCGGCTCAGGTCATGATCCCAGGGTCCTGAGATCAAGCCCCGCATTAGGACCCCCTGCTCAGCGGAGAGCCTGCTTCTCCCTCTGCCTGTCACTCCCCCCTGATTGTGCTTTCTCTTTCTCTCTCTGACAAATAAATAAAATCTTTTTAAAAAAATCAGTAGTGTTTGCATACACCAAGAATAAAATTCCTGAAGAAGAAATGAAGTGATCCTATTTATGATAGCATCAGAAACAATAAAATACCTAGGAATAAGTTTAAGGAGGTGAAAGATCTCTGCTGAAAACTGTAAGACATTGATAATAGAAATCAAAGCAGACATAAATAAATGGAAAGGTATCCCAAGGCCATGGATTGGGAGAATTAATATTGTTAAAGTGTCAATACCATTGAAATCCATCTATAGATTCAGTGTAATCCCTATTGAGTTTCCAATAGAATTTTTTACAAAAATAGAAAAAAACTCCTAAAATTTATATAGACTCACAAAAACTCTGCTTCCTGATTTCAAAATACACTATAAAACTACAATAATGAAAACAGTCTGATATTGGCATAAAAATAGACAAATAGGCCAATGGAACAGAATTAAGAGCCCAGAAACAAAACCAAGCATATATAGTCAACTGATAATGACAAGGGAGCCAAGAATACCCTGTGGAGATAAGTCTTTTCAATAGGATAATTGGATATCCACATGTAAAATAATAAAATTAGACTGACAACTCACAAAAATTAACTTGAAATGGATTAAAGAATTAAATGTAAAACCTGAAATCCTCAAACTCTTAGTAGAAAACACAGGAACAAAGCTCCTTGACACGGGTCTTGGTAACAATTTTTTGGGATATGACCCCGAAAGCACAAGCAACAAAATAAAAAAACAAGTGAGACTACATCAAACTATAAAGCTTCTGTACAGCAAAAGAAAACATCAACAAAGTGAAAAGACAACCGATGGAATGGGAAAAAATATTTGCAAACTACATATTTGGTAAGGAGTTAATATTCAAAACATATAAAGAACTCATACAACCAATAGCAAAGAAGCAAGTAACCCAGTTGAAAAACGGGCAAAAGGATCTCAATAGACGTGTACAAGAAGATATGCAAAAGTCAACAGGTACATGAAAAGATGCTCAACACCACTAGTCATTAGAAATTTGCAAATTAAAAGCACAATGAGATATCACCACATACCTGTTAGAATGGCCATCATCAAAAAGACAAGCGATAACAAATGCTAACGTGGGTAAGGAGAAAACAGAACCATCGTGCACTGTTGGTGGGATTATAAATTGGTGCAGCCACTGTGGAAAACAGTATGGAAGATCCTCAAAAAATTAAAAATAGAACTACCATATGATCTAGCAATGCCACTTCTGGGAACATATCCAAAGGTAACAAAAACACTCAAAAAGGTGACTGCACTTCTCTGTTAATAGCAGCATAATTTATAATAGCCAAGACATGGAAAAACCTAAGTGTCCATCAATGGATGAACACATAAAGAAGTTGTGAGATAAATAAATATTATATATAAATATATCTATGACTATATATTTTAAATATATAATAGATATATATTCCACCATAAAAAAATGAGGAAATCCTACCATTTGCAACAACATGGATGGACCTTGAAGGCATAATGCTAAGTGAAACAAGTCAATGAAAGACAAATACTATATGGTCTCATCTATATGTGGAATCTAAAAACAAGACAAAACAGAACCCAAACCCATAGGAAAAGAGATCAGACTTGTGATTATCAGAGGTGTGAGCTGGGGAAGGGAGAATTGGAGGAAGGTGATCAAAAGGCACAAACTTCCTGTTATAAGTAAGTACTAGGGATGTAACGTATAGCATAATGACTATGGCTAACATTACTGTATGATATATAGGAAAGTTAAGAGAGTAAATCCTAAGAATTCTCATCACAGGAGAAAAAATATTTTCCTTTCTTCTTTCTTTTCTTTTTATTGTATCTGTGTGAGAAGATGATGTCAGCTGAACCTATTGTGGTAATCATTTTACAATATATGTAAATCAAACAAAAAAATCAACAAGGCAGTATTGGGCTTGAACCATACTTTAGACCAAATGTAACTAACAGACATAGACAGAACATTC
This sequence comes from Ursus maritimus, assembly GCF_017311325.1. Lineage (NCBI taxonomy): Eukaryota > Metazoa > Chordata > Mammalia > Carnivora > Ursidae > Ursus > Ursus maritimus. The sequence goes on along the minus strand of NW_024426119.1, from coordinate 10,120,771 downwards.
CATCCAATAGCAGCAGAATACACATTCTTCCCAAGTGCACACAGAACTTTGTGTAGGATAGATAACATGTTAGGTTACAAATCAAGTCTTTAAATTTAAATTTAGATTGAAATCATACCAAATGTTTATTCTGATCACGTTAGAAATGAAACTAGAAATCAATAGCAGAAAGGAATATTGGAAAACTCACAAATACGTGGAAATTAAATAGCACACTTTTTTTTTTCAAAATATTTATTTGAGAGAGAGAGCATGAGTGGGGGAAGGGCAGAGGGAGAGAGAGAGAGAGAGAGAGAGAGAGAGAGAGAAGCAAACTCCCTGCTGAGCAAAGAGGCTGTTGCAGGGCTCCATCCCAGGATCCTGAGATCATGACCTGAGCTGAAGGCAGATGCTTAACCAACTGAGCCACCCAGGTGCCCCTAAATAGCACACTTTTTTTTTTTCTAAAGATTTTATTTATTTATTCGACAGAGATAGAGACAGCCAGCGAGAGAGGGAACACAAGCAGGGGGAGTGGGAGAGGAAGAAGCAGGCTCCTAGCGGAGGAGCCTGATGTGGGGCTCGATGTGGGGCTCGATCCCATAACGCCGGGATCACGCCCTGAGCCGAAGGAAGACGCTTAACTGCTGTGCCACCCAGCCGCCCCTAAATAGCACACTCTTGAACAGATATTGGGTAAAGATTAAATCAAAAAGGAAATTAGAAAATAACTTAAGACAAATGAAAATGAAAAACAGTATACCAAAATTTTTGGGATGTAGCAAAAGCAATACTAAGAGGGATGTTTACTGCAATAAATGCCTACATTAAAAGAAAGATTTTATTTTTTAAAGATTTTATTTATTTTAGACAGAGAAAGTGCATGCTTGAGAGGCAGAGGGGAAGGGAGAGGCAGAGAATCTCAACCGACTAAGCCACCCAGGTGCCCCTAAAAAGAAAGATTTTAAATAACCTAACTTTATACCTCAAAGAGCTAGATAAAGAGGTACAAACTAAACTCAAAGTAGAAGGAAAGAAATAACACACATTAGAGCAGAAATAAAATGGAAAACAGAAAAACAAAAGAAAAAAATAAAGAGTTGGTTTTTTGAAAAGACAGAATTGACAAAGTCCTAGCTGGACTAAAAAAACAGGACTTAATAAATCAGAGATGAAAAAAGAGGGGCTCCTGGGTGGCATAGTCAGTTGAGCGACTGACTTTTGGTTTTGACTCAGGTTCTGATCTCAAAGTTGTGAGATTGAGCCCCGTGTTGGGCTCCGTGCTCAGCACAGAATCTGCTTGAGTTTCTTTTTCCCCCACCCCCCCTTAAATAAATCTTTTTTAAAAAGTGAAAAAAAAAAACCATTTCTGCCTCAGAAATAAATGCTTCAGAAAGGATCAAAGAGATTGAACAATTATATGAAGAATTATATGCCAACAAACTGGATAACCAAGAATAACGAGATACATTTCTAAAGAGATACAACCCACCGAGACTAAATCTTGAAGAAATAGAAAGTCTGAACAAATCTATAACTTGTATGGAGATCGAATCGGGAACCGAAAACCTCCCAACAAGGAAAAACCCAGGACAAGCTGGCATCACTGATGAACTCCACCATATATTTAAAGAATTAATTAATGCCAATCATTCTCAAACTCTTCCAAAAAGTTGAGGCAGAAGGAAGATTTCTAAACTCATTTTAGGAGGCCAGCATTTCCCCAGCGTGAAACCCAGACAAAGACACCACAGCAAAAGAAAATTACAGGTTGGTATCCCTGGTGAATATAAATGCGAAAGTCCTCAACAAAATACCAGCAAACTGAATCCAGCAATACATTGTAAGGGTCATACAGCATGACCAAGTGGGATTTATCCCTGGCATACAAGAATGGTTCAACATACAAAAATCAATCAATGTGATGTACCACATTAACAGAATACAGGATAAAAATCACATGATTGTCTTAATAGATACAGTAAAAGTATTTGACCGAATTCATCATCCTTAAACCACACACAAAAACAACTTAAAATGGATTAAAGACCTGAAACTGTTAAACTCCTAGGAGAAAACATAGGGGAAAAGTTTTGTGACATAGGTCATGGCAAAGGATATGACAGCAAAAGCGAAAATGACAGTGGGGACTATATCAAACTAAAAACGTTTCTGCACAGCAAAAGAAATAACAGAGTGAAAAGTCAACCTATGGAATACAAGAAAATATTTACAGATAAAATATCTGATAGGCAGTTAATCTGCAAACTATGTTTAAAAAAACTACAATAGAAGGGGCGCCTGGGTGGCACAGTCGTTAAGCGTCTGCCTTCGGCTCAGGGCGTGATCCCGGCGTTATGGGATCGAGCCCCACATCAGGCTCCTTCTCTGGGAGCCTGCTTCTTCCTCTCCCACTCCCCCTGCTTGTGTTCCCTCTCTCGCTGGCTGTCTCTGTCAAATAAATAAATAAAATCTTAAAAAAAAAAAACTACAATAGCAAAAACACTAGCTCCTAAATTAAAAGAGTTAAGGACCCTAATAGACATTTCCTCAAAGAAAACATATAAATGGCCAACAAGTATATGAAAAAAATGTTCACCATCATTAATCATCAGTGAAATGCAAATCAAAACCACAATGAGGTATCACTTTACACCTGTCAAGATAGCTATTATAAAAAACAAAAGACAGTAAGCGTTGGTGACAATTGGAGAATTGGGACACTTGTGCACTGTTGGTGAGAATGCAAAATGGTACAGCCACTTTGGACCACAGTATCAAAGTTTCTCAAGAAATTAAAGATAGAACTACTGTATGATTCAACGGTTCCACTTCTGTGTATTTATTCAGAATCAAAATCAGGATTTTGAAGAGATATTAGCACTCCTGTGTTCATTTCCAGTAGCCATGACGTGGAAACAATCTAAATGTCCATCAACAGATGAACGGATGAAGAAAACGTATTATATACGTGTAGTAGATTATTTTTCGGACTTTAAAAAGAAGGTAATTCTGCAGTATGCAACATGCATGAACTTTGAGGACATTATGCTAAGTGAAATAAGCCAATCATAAAAGGACAAATAGTGCGTAATTCCACTTATCTGGGGTATCTAACATAATAAAACTCATAGGATAGTGGATGGTGGTCACCAGGGGTGGGGATAAAGGAGAATTGGGGAGTCACTTATCAGTGGGCATAAAGTTGCATTAAGTAAGATGAGTAAGTTCTAGAGATCTATTGTACAACATTGTACTTACAGCCAATAATGTACACTTAAAAATTTAACAGTTTAAATCTCATGTTCAGTGTTCTTAGCACAATAAAAGTTTAAAAAGGGAAAAAATGGTAACTTCTGTGTTATGTGTATTTTACTACAGTTAAAAAGAGATATCAAGTTTTTTCAAGATTTTTCAAGAATAGGCAGGATGAAAAGAATGCAAAGATGAAACGGTGACAGCGATACTTTATAGTCAATGTGATTAGACAAACTTCAAGCCGTGTCCTCAGAATTTAGAAATTGAAACGTAATTATTCAAGGAACGTAATAATTTAGGACAATAAAATACAGGAATAATATGACAATTAATAACAATGGTACTAACATTTATTTAGTATGTATTATAGACCAGACACTATGATGCATGTGTTGTGTTTGGCACTGCCAGATTTTTTTTTTTTTTTTAACAGGACAGATAGTAAATATTTTTGGCTTTGCAGGCCACATACAATTTCTTTTGCATATTATTCTTTGTTTTGGTTTGTTTGATGTGTTTGTTTCATTTTTACAACATTTTAATAATGTGAAAACTATCTCAGCCTGAGGGCTATGCAAAAACAACCCGCAGGCTGGACGGGGCCTGGGCCTCTAATGTGCCTACCTCTGGTCTGGACCTTGAGTTTTTTATCTCAGCACATATGACTACTTAACAAAATTCAAACGAATTGCGTATCCCTGAAAAGTTTGTAGAAAATACCAAAGGCAAATGTAACTTGAGAATTAATTCTATTTCCATGGCTTTTGTTGCTGTAGAAAGGATGATATCACCACATTAAAGAAATAATTCGACTCATCTACCTCCCTAGCCCTATAACCAAGTCCATATTACTTTCCAATCCTGGCCTTCATGCAGCATATTTTAAGGACACTAATTTTTAATATATGTTCAGCATGTAAAAATAACTTCGGTGTTCCTATTTTAAAAATCTCATTATCATTTTTTATAATCTAATAGAATGTTAAAAAATTTATCAGTTGGATTCCAATCATGCAGCTTCATCAGAGCTGTCGCTTTTTATTCCTTCTCTAATCATATAACATCTGAGCAGCATTTTTAAGCCAATGACTACAAAGCAAGAGTTCCAAAGGAGGAGGGAGGAGAGGAGAGTAAAAAAGAGCACATGAGGATTGAGCATGACAAAAAGATGGGAGCAGGGTGGGACAGAATTGTCAAAATGATGCATTTCATACCCAAGAGATCAACTTTCTTTCTTTCTTTTTCTCTTTCTTTCTTTCTTTCTTTCTTTCTTTCTCTTTCTTTCTTTTTTCTTTTCTTTCTTTTCTTTTCTTTTTTCTTTCTTAGTAATCTCTACACCCAACATGCAGCTCGAACTCACAACCCTGAGATCAAGAGTTGCATGCTCTACTGACTTTGCCAGCCAGGCACCCCTTAAAGATCAATTTCTATTTAAGATTTGTTCAGACTTTTGGCCTTCAGTGCCATTCTCACTTTTGGTTATGTTTGTGCAGAGTTACTTTTGACTTCTTCATTATTTCTCATAAGATGGTGCTGTTTTGTGCTTTAAGACCACCTTGCCTTTTCTTTTGCTGCTCTGTCTCCAGCAATTTTCTCTAGCTAAGGCTAAAGTTGTATCTCCCTTACCTTCTTATGTATTTTCATTTGCCCATTACCTTTCCCAAATACTTTAATTTCCATATGAATAAAAATACATTTTATAATTTAAGAAATAAACACTCCCATGTACTATTATATTGAGGTCTGGGGTCCTCAAGGGTCTCTGAGACCCTTTCAGAGAGTCCTCAGAGTCACAGCTTTTTTTTTTTTTTTGAGTCACAGCTATTTTTATAATGATGCTAAAAGTTATTTACCTTTCTTACTTTCTTGATTAATATTTTACAAATTTTTCAGTTTTAATTTCTAAGAGGGTAGATATTAATAGATATAATCCACATAAACAAAAGCTCTTCAAATCCTTAATCATTATTAGCAATGTAAAGGAATCCTGAGACCAAAAAGTTTGAGAACGACTGCTGCAAACTATCCTATCAGCAAACATTGATTAAGCACTTCATAATTTCAGGCAGAGTTCTACTCTTGGAATAAGTGACAGAAGTTTTCCTCAAAGATCTCACAGTTTAAATGGAGATTGATAGGGGCACCTGGGTGGTTCCATTGGTTAAGTGTCTGTGTTCTGCTCAGGTCATGATCATGGGGTCCTGGAATTGAGCCCCATGTTGGGCTTCCTACTCAATGGGGAGTCTGCTTCTCCCTCTCCCTCTGCTCCTCCCTGCCCTCCTTTTGTGTTTGCTCACTCTCTCTCAAATAAATAAAATCTTACAAATACATAGAGGTTGCTAAAAGGGTACAAATTTTCAACTATAAATTGAATCAGGTCTGAGGATCTAATATAAAAGATGGTGACTATAGTTGATAGCACTCTATTGTATAATTGAAATTTAATAGGAGAATTGAACTTAAGTGTTCTCACCAAAAAAAAAAGAAAGAAAAAAAAAGAAAAAGGGTGAGGTGATGGATATGTTAATTAACTAGGGGGGATCCTTTCACCATGTGTATGCGTATGAAATCACCACAATGCACTCTTTAAATATCTTATAATGTTGTATGTCAGTTATACCTCAGCAAAGCTGAAATTTTAAAAAAGATCTCATAGTTCAGTGGAGAACACAGACTCCTCAAAGCATGAGTATAGTTGGAGGCAGTAAGTGCAAAGATACTACATATCACGGGAATCCAGAAGGAAGGATTCTTGACTAATTGTGAGTGTGGTGCTGGTGGTAGAAGGGATCAATGAGAAGCGGGAGTCATAGCTGTTAAGACTTCCTAGAGGAAGTAACCACTGAGGCAGTGACTGTAAAGATCAGAATGAGTTAGCTGGGTCCTGGACTGTGATAGGAGGCATTCTCAAGCGAAGGAACGGAAGCCGAGAGTGCAGTGTGCAAACAGACACAAGCAGGGCTGTGTTATTGTGTATGGCATCAGTCTCAGGGAGAAGTGGAGACAAGGCCAGAGAGGTGGCAGAGGCCAGGTTTAAGCCATTTTTGGCCTATTAGGAGTTTAAACTTCATCCTTTTTTTTTTTTTTAAAGATTTTATTTATTTATTTGACAGAGAGAGACAGCCAGTGAGAGAGGGAACACAAGCAGGGGGAGTGGGAGAGGAAGAAGCAGGCTTCCCCTGAGCAGGGAGCCTGATGCGGGGCTCGATCCCAGGATCCTGGGATCACGCCCTGAGCGAAGGCAGACGCTTAATGACTGAGCCACCCAGGCGCCCCTTAAACTTCATCCTTAGAAGGAAAGGAAGTGCCATCTTTTTTTTCCCTTTTTTTTTTAAAGCACATATTTGGTTTTATTGCTTCTTTCTCTACATAGGAGTTTGGTTTATTAAAATAGTTCTTTGTTGAGTGTCAGAATAGCTTCTAAACATGTCGCATATGTCGACACTTTACATTCGTACTATTTTACTTCTGAGAGAATGAAAGCTCAGGGAGGTTTCGGATGCACAGCTGTGTGGAGGGTGAAATGATATTTAAGTCCAAGCAGCCTCGCTCCGTATCGGCACTCTTCACTGATAGCTGTAGCGCCTTTCCATACAAACTGAAGGAAAACGGTAAAGGGCGGGGCGGTGAACAGCTAGTTACAAAACTGTTCTCAAAAATGAGAACTAGTTCTGTGAATGTGCTGTGAACTACCAAAGCGTGCATTTTGAAGGGGTGAAATTTCGGGTCACGTGTTTTATCTCAGTAAAGTAAGAGCCTGTGTTGAGATGCGTAGAGCTTTATAGATACAACTCAGATAATGAAAGTACGTCTCTGACTTACATTCTAACAATAAAACTCTTCTATTAACATTTGCTGATAGACATTTAGCAAACGGGATCTTAATAGTCTTCTGTGAAAATGTGAAATCTGAAGCTCCCTTGGGAGCTTCAAATGCAGGTTATGAGGCATATGTGTAAATTGGGTCACAGCCCTCTACTTGGTTAAATGTGGAAATTCAAAGATTTCTGCAGTGAATGTGTATAAAATAAGCTTGTTCCATATCTTGACTTAACTTTGCCTTTCTCTTTACTTTTCTACCCCTGACCTTCCCGTGGATTCTCTGCTTCATGTTGTCCATATATGGATTTATATTTTTGCTTTAAAATCAAATGCTTAATGTCCTTTAATGTCTGCTTATAAATACTAGTTTCTCCTCAGCTCTGTGATAACCTTGAAAAAAATAGGTAGAAAAATCAGCTTTAGTACATAGTTGTATTGCTCCTTACTGAAAAACATTTTTGCAAGTTTCTGGTCTTTTTTAGGAAAACATTTAACTTTATTTTTCTGTGAAACAGAATTTAACCATAGCTTTTTAAACACAGTAATATGCTTAATGGGAAGGAATTGTGTGGTAAATACTCACCATCCATTTAGTTCTAATGAGCAGTAATGATGATGTGTTTTCTTGTTAAAGCTAATGAATGTTAAAAGTATTTCCATTTTTTGAAAGGCAAAACTGCGAATTGCTAGACCTAAGCATGATAGCCAGGAGAGAAAGACTGACAGGCAACAAATAAAGAGTGGAAAGGCCAACAAATCTTTAAATCTTCAGCTCAGTAAGAAAGGACAAAACACGTTACCAAATCTGCATTTTTTTTTTTTTTGGCAGACATTTAAATCTGTGACAGTTTCTTACAACTAACACATTTATTTTTAAGAAATTTTGTTTCCAGACCTTTGCAATAATTTGAGTGATCATCTCCAGACTACTGTATATGGTACTAATGTGAAAGTTTCAGCACCATTATTCATAATAGCCAAGGAGCGAAAACAACCCAAATGTCCATCAACTGAGAAATGGGTGAATAAAATGTGGTATATCCATACAATGGACTATTATTTGGCAATAAGTGAAATATATGTTGCAACATGAGCCTTGAAAACATTATGCTAAGTAACATAAACCAGTCACAAAAGACCGCATATTGTTTGATTCTGTTTGTATGAAATGTCCAGTATAGGCAAATCCATGGAGATAGAAAGTAGATTAATGGTTGTCTAGGGCTGAGGGTGAGAGGATTTTGGGAAATGAGGAGTGACTGCTAATGGGTGCAGGACTTCTTTTGGGGATGATAAAAGTGTCCTTAAATTGTGGCAAAGGTTGCACAATTCTGTGTGTGTATATATACTAAAAACCACTGAATTATATGCTTTAAATGAGTGAATTATGTAGTGGCTGAGTTATATCTAAATAACTATCTATCTAAATAGTTATATCTAGTTATATCTAAATAGTTATATCTAGTTATATCTAAATAGTTATATCTAAATAACTATGATCTATCCATCTATCTGTATCTCAGTAGAGTGATAACTTGAATGCTGCAAGGTTTGAAAATGCATGTTGTGAGGAGAGGTACAAGGAAAAGACTATATTGTACAGAATATGTCTAATTGGAACTATTCCTTAAAACTTCACAATTTGAATAGAAGGATTTTTTCCCCCCCTTGCAGGGTAAAAACCCTATATCTCATGGTCATCTTATTAACATTTAAATCCTGTTTTCTGTCTTTCTCGAGAAACCTTGGACTCTGACAGAGCTCATCCTATATTGACCTGAGGTCTCAGAGGCTAGCACTGTTGTAGCTGATGAGTCAAGTGGACACCCCCACTGGCTGTGTTCCCAAGGCTATAGTTAGATTAGGGCAAATGGCATGAGGACAATGCATTGAATGTATCAGGCACAAAGAGATTTTTCTTCCTGATTGACCATAGATGTCTTCTTGTCCTAGTCTCTCTTTCTTTGAACAACAGAAGGAAAATTTCCCAACCAAATCGGTTGAGATTGTCTTCCCGTCCCTCTCCCAGTATCCCAGGGTGTGACAGTAGGCAAAGCTTTTGCTCCAAAGTTGTCATCTTCTTTTATCCATTTCCCTTCTTCGTTCCTTTTAGGTTTCCAAGCCTTGGACCCAAAGGTTGTGACTGGTGAGCTTTAGTGATTTGTTCGCTCTTACAGGCACATACAGTAGAGCTGAGGGCCTGGCCACTTTCTTTGTCCCATTGCTTGTCTAAGTGATCCCCAAGTGAGTCAGTGAGCCCTTAAGTCCGGGTCTAACCAGCCACTTGGTTAGTGGGGTGGGTCGGCGGTGGACTGAAAAACCTTTTGAACTCGCACAAAGTTACCTTTGAAATACTCCTGTCTGTAGTACAGAATGGAAGTCTGCTTGGGAGTTGCTGAAAAGACTCATCTTCAAACAAACAAGCAAAAACACAAAACCCAAAAAAAACCCTACATTTCAAGCTCGGTCAATTTCTTTGTTTCCTCTTCCCACCAAAGAGTAGTCTATTTAGGAGGTCTTCATTTCTTTTCCTTGATTTCTCCATGGCCCTTTCAGTTTAACTCTTCTTTCCACTGATTTGCCAGATCTGTTACCAGGAATAATATTCTTTCTTTCTTTTACGATGTTATGTTAGTTACCATACAGTACTTCATTAGTTTTTGATGTAGTGTTCCGTGCTTCATTGTTTGCAGATAACACCCAGTGCTCATCACAGAAGTCAAGGAATAATATTCTTACAGTTTGGGGATCTCCTTCATTCCAAAACCCTTATTCCTCATTTTATTTGACTTCAGTGGTAACACTCCTGACTGCTCCCTTCTCTGAACTTTCTCTTTCTTTGATTGGAGCTCAACTAATGCTTATTGGGTGCAACTGCATTTTGTCACACTGAAGTATCCAGGCTTACTTCTTACCTTTCAGCGATCCATCTTTGTTTCTTGCAATGCACTGCATATTTCTTTCATCCCTTAATTGGAGTAGTTTTTCAAGGCTCTACATGTTGGTAAATTACCATCTGCATCATGTTTATATTTAGACCTCGTGGTCCAGGGTAATAGGTGTGTCCAAGAGGTTAAAGGTACCTGCAAAAAATGCATAATGGTGCTGAGCGGGATGCTCCTGCCATTGAGTGTGATGTGGCAGTCACTATAAAAATCAATTACTGTGACTTTTCTACAAGTCAGTAGTGCAAAGCTTTTCAGCCCTGCAGACCTTAACCCAGGATTCTCTAGACTTTAGAGAACTCAGAATCATTAAGGATAATGGTTCAAATAGATTTCTGTACCCACTCCAAACCTGTGATTCGTACTTTAAGTGGGTCCCAGGAATCTGCAGTTTTAAAAAACATCCAAGTGGTTCTGATGCAGTTGGTCCAGCTGTCATTCTTGGAGGGGACAATGTCACAATGCCCTTTCCTTTAGTTATAGGCTACGTCCCTAGGGAATAAAGGTGGAACTAATAGTAATTTGTAAAATATTTTATAAGTTGTCTAGGAGCTGGAGTGTATCTGTTTCTGAAATAATAGTACTCACCACCTTATATTTGTTCATCCTCACCCTGGGAAAAAATACATTCATTTCCATTCTTTCTAGTGAAGATCTAAAAGAAGCAGGCAACCAGTTCTCACTATCAGTCTATTTCCACCTTCACAGGAGTTTCAGAATCATCTGTAAGAGGCCTGGAATCCAGAAGCACCCAAGGGAATTAACAAGAAGAAATATATAGTAAGTAGGTTAGTTAATGAGGTTATGGTGTTAGGTGTTGTTTCACATTAAGATATTCCACTACCCATGCATTTTGGGGGAAACATGTATATCCTCTAATATTTTTACTTGATTTGGTTTGATTTCATACATTGCCTGCTATCCACAAGCTTTCTCGGTGCTCCTTTTCCTGGTGGGAGAAAGCCCCACAGAATTATGTGAGTAGCTGCCCAGCCCCACAGCTGGTTTCTCCAGCGTGGCATCACAAGCCCTGAAGGACTAGTTTATTTATAGCGGCAGGGGCTAGTTCTCTTGTCTAGGCCCTTCCGCCTAACAAATATAAAGAGTCCAGAAAAACCAGGATTCTTTTCTTATAGCAACTTCTTTGTCAGGTAGAATCTTCAGCTCAGAATTCAAGCTGCCTGGGGCTCACATCTGCCTTGGGAGATATCACCTTCTCACATGGTGTCTCGTTGACACGGTTGTCGCTTTGTTACAAGAGATCTTGGTTGTGGAGTGAGGTCACTAAGATTAATAATGTAGGAGTGGTTTTTAGTTTAGAGGAACAACTTGTCAATAGCTTGTATTTTTAAATGTTGTGCTAGGAGAAAGTATATTGTGTTCATAGAGTGTGTGTTTTATTATTCGTGACTTGAATGCATCCATGAGCGCTTTGATAAACCCTAATTATTTCTAGTGCTATGGATTCCATTTTCTACTTGGTGACAGTATGGATGTTTGGAATGCAAAATTGTGAATAAGGAGGCATCAGATATAATCAGGGTGATTCGATTTCAGCTCTAGTGAGCAAAATTTAAACTTTCCCCCTATGTCCTCCATCTTTTTTTTTTTTTAAAGATTTTATTTATTTATTTGACAGAGAGTGAGACAGCCAGCGAGAGAGGGAACACAAGCAGGGGGAGTGGGAGAGGAAGAAGCAGGCTCATAGCGGAGGAGCCTGATGTGGGGCTCGATCCCATAACGCCAGGATCACGCCCTGAGCCGAAGGCAGACGCTTAACCGCTGTGCCACCCAGGCGCCCCTTGTCCTCCATCTTTTAAGATGAAAAACTTTAGAATATACTCTAAGATTGTGTTCCTGCCGTGGCTAGACTCAGAGTTCAGGGTTTTCTTCAGAGTGTTAGTTAAATACTCTACATTAAATCACCAAAAGGCAAAGTCAGCAAGAATTGCTTACTCAGAACAGTTTGGTTAAACTCACACCAGATCATCTTTTTAGATGTTGTGGAACTCTTTGTGATTCTTTATAGAGTATTCAGGGTTGCTTAGATGTGCTCCCAACACCAGAGATACTCTTATGACTGCCTCCCTGGCAAGCCTGAAACCAGCCCATGGCTGGACCGACTCTCCATGGTAGTTGCAAGCGGACAACCAAAGATAATGCTTTTGTATCTTGGATACTGGTAAGCTTTGGCAACAAACAATCTCCATCTCTCCTAAGGGAGTCAGCATATCAAGCTAATTTTGAGGAAGGGAGAGTGGAATGATTGGGTATGAGTCAGAATACGGGCCACGAATCCCAATGTTGCTTCTTTTCCCCATTCTCTAGAACTGAGGACTGCACTTTCTTTTAACGGTGTCTTTTCTATAATCGTGTGACAGGAATTCCATGTGTGTCGGAGAAATTACTTTGACCTCCCAAGGGAGGTCATGTAAGAAGGCCTTGGTTTCGCGCTCGAAATATAGTCTCTGGTTCAGCAGCACGGCATCATTTGGGAGCTTGTTACACTCCAGAAACTCGGGCCTCATTCCAGACCTACTGAATCAGAATCTCTATTTTCACAAGATCACCAGGTGATTTGTATACTTTTAATTAGCATTTGAGAAACACTAACATAGGGGATTATGGCTATTTATTCTTACCTGTCATGACCCCACTATTTTCCAAGCTCTTTTGATTGTTAAAATGGCTGTGAACTTGCCAGAATTTACTAGAACTACAACATATTGGTGTGAGGCAGGTGTTTCTATGTGGGGGTGATAGGCTTCCATGCAGAAGCCATATAACACCCAGCATAAACCGTTCTGATGACACTGCTCTTAATCTGAGAACTGAAGGGTAGTATCATATTTTTGATATCTGACTACTGTCTTGCTCTACTTGGATAGAGACATCAAGAAGGTGCGAAGCAGTTAACTGCTCTTCATCTGTACAACACACACCTTTACTGTAAATAGCAAATAGTTGAATTTAGAAAAACAACAGGTAATTCAACTTTTGTAAAAAAAAAATTGAATATAGCTGACACACAAAAAGGATAATTTTTAAATAAAGTTTTATTTTGCATAAAGTGTGTAGATTTTTGGGGGAGAAAGTCACTTTGTCTAAGTAGGCCTGAAACATACGTCTATTCTAATATGTGATGTTTAAAGGAATTAAATGAATGTGAAAAACCTAGGCACCAAGGTGTGGAGTAAGGTTTCCTCTAAGTTAGGGCTGTGATAGGGTCTCTTTAGGAGGCATCAGGAGAGTCAGATGACCATTGGTGAGGAAATGGTACAGTTGCAGTTGGGGCTCATAGCCGGCCAGCTCTGTGGGTAAAGGGAGACCCACGGCTCTGGCAGAAGCTAGCTCCTGGATAGCTTTTCTACTAGCATCTCCTTTTGCCTTTTGTTCAGTGAAGAGTTAAGTGACCAGAAAGAGTCACATAGGCATTGGAGCTTGGACTTTTTATTTTGTTTGTTTGTCACTCTGAACTTTTGGGAGTGCGACATTTCTTTTTTGGCTGCCTTAGGCATCTGACTCCTTCTGATGCATCTACCAGAGGGTCAGGTCAGGTCTGTGCTGCTGCGGGTCCTTTCTCCTGTGCTTTAAGAAGATGACATTTTACAGCAGAATGCAGTACACGTGTCATTCAAAGGCCATTCTGCAGCTTCTGGAGCATGAGGAATCATGGAGTTTATCCTGGTTGCAAATATTTAAAGTCAAATGCACGTATGAAACAGTTTGTTAGGCTGTTGTTGGAGGAAAACAAGAACAAATTGAAATTAGTTGTTTGGGAGGAATATTTTGGCATGATTTCTCTGAAGTTGGGTAAACATAATTTGTCCATGTATCCATCTGGGCACCCAGTAGCAGTCCTTCTGCCCACGGAATTTGCACACGTCAGACAAGTTACCAGTCTGAATCTCCAGGACGTGGATAGACTGTTACTGTGTGTGTATTTGTTTGTATACACGCATCTATCATCTCTCCAGTCGTATTCAAGACAGAGCCACTCCCGGGCTACCTTGCTTGCCCTAAAAAGCTTCCCTGTAGTCCACTCTGGCAGTACCTTCTACTTCTCCCAAGGTTAGTACATGTGTCAGGCTGATGGGTGCTCTGCTTCTTGTCTGCCTAGCTTGGACACTTTCACGGCCATGGTATTCTGGGGCTTCAAATCTGACCCAGGGTAAATCTTATGGCCCACACTGCTTGCTCAAAGTCTGCCCCAGGGAGCATGTTTGCAGAGGAAATTGACATCTTAGACTTTTTCACTAAGTCTGCGGTTCCTCCCAGGTGGGGGCAGCTATTGCTCTTCTCCGCTTAGCTTTGCTGTAGCCTCACTCGTCCACCTCCGCAAAGTGAATGTTACCATTAGACGTATCAGTTTGTTTACTTCAGAGAACAAGGTGGTTTTATTGGGCTTCTTACTCTCTCACTAGCTTTTGTGGAGAGAAAAAAATCCTGTGTCCCATAAACTAAAACGATAGCATTATGATATTGCATCATCACATCATTTGATTATTATGGCAAATCTATGAATAAACCCCTTTGACATCCTTTCTCTGCCTTTTGGCTGTAGATTTACTACCATGCTTTTCATACTTTCCAAAGCAGACCCTATACGTTGGTGTCTGAAGCATCATAAGCCCAAGATGTGGTGAGTGTCACTATCATCCCTCCTTCTTACTGCCTTTTTTCTCGCTTCTGCCATTTCCCAGTGAGTGGTGGACCTATGTGACAGCTGGAATTCACGTTGGTGACCTGCAGCATACATTGAGGTTTATGAATTTTGTTGGCCAAGAACTGCCTCTTGAAAATTTTCTTCTACAAAATTTATTTCAAAGGAACATGCTACTAGATCGATTCTTTAGTTATACACTGGAGAATTTGCTTCAGTATTTTTAAACAGACTGGAAGCATGTTCCATATGTGATCAAATAGATCAACTTGAATTGGAATGATGAACGTAATTCACTCTCGCATTTGTGGATGGCATGTAGATCAGCCTTCCTGGAGTCTGTTTTGGATTGAGGTGGGCTGTCAAGGCCAGGCGATACCCAGCCGGTGTTGTCTTTGAGTACAGCAAGCATACGGTTGGAGTGGCTAAGGCAAGAAGGGGAACAAGATATAGGGGCAGTTCCTCTATTTCTGGGCTTCCGGTCAGCTATGCTTGGAAGAACAAGGTAGCTGAATTCTGGGAAAGCTCCTGAGCCTTGCCACAGGGGGTGCATTTGCAGAGGAACAAGAGCATTTAGTGAGGTCGGAAAATGCAACCCAGAGAGAAGATGAGGTGCTGGTGAATCAAAGCCTAGTTCAGCAACATCCGACCAGGGTTTCCCCTTGGGTGTGAGGCTCAGGTGGTCATTCTTAAAGTTATGCTTAAACAGTCTGGGAAACTGTGAGTCCCCTGGGGATGCTTGTTAGACGTGCAGAGACCTAGGTCTATCTCTTAGAGGTTCTGATTCAGTAGGTCTGAGGTGGGCTCTTGGAATCTCCATGTTTACAAGTACTCCAGGGGAGTTTTATGATTGGGTAATTTTGGGAAACACTCTGTTGCTAGACTCTATTTATTTTGTTGGATGGAGCTCTGTGTTGGCTGGCTCCCTAGGGGTCCAGTCAGTGATGCATAGTGAATCACTGAATCATAGTAATGTTAAATCCATGGGTATAATTATTCCACTGATACTTTCTAAAGAGGTCATTTCAATGTGTTCCTCACCGAAATGTCCTAGAACAGGTTTTCAGTTCACTTGGAATTTGGTAGATGAACTTGGTCTGATTAAGACAGGAAAGATGGCATTTCTGAACTCCTTGCCTCTTCATCTTCCAAAATGTCTCTCAGAATATTGATGTACATGTATTAGCAACTCACAGAGTGACTATTAGCTGTGAAATGAAATAAGAATCATAGGCTTTGGAGTTACCTCACAGACATAAAACTTTCGAATATGTGTAGCCTAAAATGATGTATGCCGTGGTCAAAAGAAAATGTTAAATAAAATGGAAAATAAAACTCTTAGATTCCTGTACACTGATGGTGGATAACTTGTGCATGGTAGGAGCTTGAAAAACACTGGAAGATTTCCAATACACTGGTACGTGGAAATTTTGTGGTTCAGTACAATGTTTGTGTTTTAGGACTAGCTGGCTATACAGGTGTCTGAAGGAAACTTCTAGCCTTAGGAGAAAGAGGGGCTTATTAAGAGCATAGATGTTGGCAGGGATGCCTGGGTGGTTCAGTTGGTTAAGCATCTGCCTTTCATGATCTCAGGGTCCCAGGATCGAGTCGCACATCAGCCTCCCTGCTCAGTAGGGAGTCTGCTTCTCCCTCTCCTTCTGCCATTCCCCCTGCTTGCGCACATTCTCTCTCTCTCTCAAATAAATAAATACAATCTTAAAAAAAAAAAAGTATAGTGGTTGGCAGACCCAAGATCAAGAGAGCAGCTGGGCCTCAGAGAGATAACAGAACTAGGAAACAAACGGGAAACCAGCATGGACCTAATGGGTGCTTGTGCTCCCTCTCCCTCTGCTTCTGTGTGCATATCTGTTGCTTCCTTATCTATGTACAGACCCAATTTCTCTGTACCACTGTCCACTTGGTAGAAAAAGGACTACCCGATCACACCCAAGTTTACATGTTATAGTTCCAGCCTCCTGGAGACGTTGCCTGGGCTGTTCTCATGGTACCTATTCCAAACCCACAGGAGGGGAATTTGGCCTGGTTTGAGTCAGCATACATCCCTGGGTTGACGGTAAACAAGGCTGCCGAAGTCCATGTTCCTGGAGATAGGGAATGGAATGTGGAGGTGTGACCTATGAGAAAGGAGGATCCTTGTGAGATGATCCTTCCACCCCAGAATACAGCTACTATGATAGATATTGTTGAAGATTTTTTTAAAAAAAGATTTTATTTATTTATTTGACAGAGATAGAGACAGCCAGCGAGAGAGGGAACACAAGCAGGGGGAGTGGGAGAGGAAGAAGCAGGCTCATAGCAGAGGAGCCTGATGTGGGGCTCGATCCCATAACGCCGGGATCACGCCCTGAGCTGAAGG
Organism: Ursus maritimus; assembly: GCF_017311325.1. Classification (NCBI taxonomy): domain Eukaryota; kingdom Metazoa; phylum Chordata; class Mammalia; order Carnivora; family Ursidae; genus Ursus; species Ursus maritimus. The sequence continues at coordinate 10,103,727 of NW_024426119.1, read as the reverse complement.
CAGACGCTTAACCGCTGTGCCACCCAGGCGCCCCTGTTGAAGATTTTTGTGGTTGTTTTTTTCAGTGGGACTAGACTGTATCGCTCTGTTAAGATATTAGCGGGGTTGCAGTGTCTTATCACCAGGATGCTGCTTCCCTTCTGTGCTTTTACATATGGTAACAGATTTAGTCATTCCTACCCTTCTCCACCTGACTAACCTTTATTCATGTTCAAGTTTCAGATTAAATGACTTTTCAGGTGAAGAACTCAGCAGTCAGTTTTCCTTCTTTCTTTATCTCCCACTACCACCTTCTCCTATCCCTGATCAGATCAAGGTTTTTGGCCTGAAGGAGGGAAGGAAAGAGTTTAGAAAGTGTGTATATCCTTGAAAGCAAGCTCTAGACTCTGTACCCCCCTGCCTAATTTATACAAGTTTCTGTGCTAATGCCTGTATATAATAAAATGGAGCAAGACAGGGACTAGAACCAATACACAATGACTATAATATGCAAAATAAAAGTTCCTGAAGAACAGCTTAGGGAGAGAGAACATTAGGATATGGGGTCATAAAAGACTTTATGAAGGAGATTTCACTTGAGACTCACTGTGAAATAGAGGTTGAATTTCTGGAGGATGAGATGGCAATGGAGAGAGGATTCTAGGTACAGAGGTCAGAATAAATAGGAACATGGATGTAGCAAAATTCACAGTGTACAAAACTCATTTCATCAGAACAGAGGGCAAAAGTACATTAGGAGCTTAATCTACAGAGGTCACTTAGCTCTTGTCGTCTGATGGGTAGAGTGAAGAAATTAGGCTGAATTCCATTGACATTGGGGAATCATTGATGGATTTTGGACAGAGGAGTTACATCATTAGAATGTAAGCTCCATGAAGTCAAAAACCCATGTGTCTTTTTCTTTGAATCTTTAGGGTCTAACATAGCATCTGGCATAGGAATATGAGCTTAATAAATATTCATGACTCCACAAAGGATCAGAACTATATTTTATTTTTATTTTAAAAAGATTTATTTATTAGAGAGAGAGAGAGTCTCAACTGGACTCCTTACTGTGCACAGAGCCTGACACAGGGCTCCATCATGAGACCCTGAGATCATGACCTGAGTGGAAACCAAGAGTTGGTCACTTAACTGACTTTGCCACCCAGGTGCCCCCAGAATTTTATTTATTTATTTGACAGAGAGAGACAGCCAGCGAGAGAGGAAACACAAGCAGGGGGAGTGGGAGAGGAAGAAGCAGGCTCCTAGCGGAGGAGCCTGATGTGGGGCTCAATCCGAGAATGCTGGGATCACGCCCCGAGCCGAAGGCAGATGCTTAACGACTGCACCACCCAGGCGCCCCCCCAGAATTATATTTTAGCAACATTAATCTAGCAGGTACCATATGGAGTGAGTTACAGGGGATTACCAGGAGCTGCGAGACCAATTTGCAGGTAAATACAGTAACTCGGGTGAGAATTAATGAAAGGCTCTCAGCTAGAACTGAAAGGATGAAGGCTGACTGATATTACGCTATAAAAGTAGAATCTGAAGGACAGACTGACACAGGGAGAGAAGAAACCCTTTCAGTCAAGGACTAGATTCCCAAAAAGGACTACAGACCGAACAAGACCTACAGATTACTATTTGGTGAGAGAAAAATAAGAAATATTTATTTCCCTTGCTTTGAAAAAAAAAAAAGATTTATTTATTTTAGGGGGGGAGGGGCAGAAGGAGAAGGAGAGAGATTCCCAAGCAGACTCCCCTCTGAGCACAGAGCATGACACCGGCTCCATCTCATGAGCCTGAGATCATGACCTAGCCGAAAGCAAAAGTCGGATGCTTAACTGACTGCACCACCCAGGTGTCCCAGTTCCCCTTGTGTTTTAAATTAAAAGTTGGGAACATTAAAGCCACATCAATCAGAAGAGATTAAATATATATATATATATATATTTCAAGATCAGCTGCTTTTCCATCCCTGTGTCATACAAGGAGGCTCTCTGTTGATGTTGCATATATGATGTTAGGCCTGACTGTTATCCTAAAATTCTTCCTTTTTTAAAAAAGATTTTATTTATTTATTTGAGGGACAGAATGAGTGAGAGAGAGAGAGAGAGTGTACAAGCTGGAGGAGGGGCAGAGGGAGATGGAGAAGCAGGCTCCCTGCTGAGCAGGGAGCCCGATGCAGGACTCAATCCCAGGACCGTGGGATCATGACCTGAGCTGAAGGCAGACGCTTAACCAAATGAGCCACCCAGGCGCCCCCTAAAATTCTTTCTTACGTGTGCTCTTTCTGTATTTTTCCCTTCCTCCTTTTACCTAAGAGAAATAGGAAGAGAGGAGAGGAGAGGGTCAGGTAGCACACAGTTGTAAGGAAAAACAAGTTAACAAAACATCCTATGAGCAGAAGGAAATTAAAAGTTAGTGGGGCGCCTGGGTGGCTCAGTCATTAAGTGTCTGCCTTCGGCTCAGGGCGTGATCCCGGCGATCTGGGATTGAGCCCCAAGTTGGGCTCCTCCGCTGGGAGCCTGCTTCTTCCTCTCCCACTCCCCCTGCCTGTGTTCCCTCTCTCGCTGGCTGTCTCTCTCTCTGTCAAATAAATAAATAAAATCTTAAAAAAAAAAAAAAGAAATTAAAAGTTAGAACTGGCCTACTGTTTCCTTCCCCCAAAAACAAACAAAATAAAAACAATGAAAAAGGAAAAAAGAAAGTTTGTGAAAAAAATTAGCAAGGAAATAACTGGTGTGTTTATACGGGTATAGCTTGTATACTTCCTAAAGATAAGCTTCACGAACTTAGCCCTGTTGGGCTCTTTCTGTCACTGATTCCCATCTTTCCCCATCATAAAATCCTGTTCACATTAATGCGCTCTGATTTATCTTCTTCCAAAGTCTCTTGTGCTTAGAAAAGAAGAGGTAAATTAGCCAGGAAAGCACTCATTATGGACTTATCATGAGCCCTTTGCTAGGTACTGGTGATGTGGAGTCTTATGAATTGTTTATGTTTCCTGTGCTTGAGGAATTTATCATCCTGGTTGAGGAACCAGGCCATCTGTATATATAATATATATATGTCTGGTATTACAACACATATGCCAAGTGCCAAATAAGCCTGATTTCATAGTGTTTGTTTCATAAATGGATCAAAACCACCAGTCAGGTACACTGCACCACTTACGTGCATTTAATTTATCATTTTCTTCTCTTTAAGGAAAACACTTAAGGATTTCCTGAAGATCTCATTGAGAGAGAAAATCATGTTTGACAAATTAAATAGAATACAATTATTAATAGCTTACAGTTGCTATAAATTGATCTCAAATGCTTGGTACTTGAATAATGAAACAGGTTCTTTGATTTATGTTGTAACTCCATTGCCAAATGTTTCCATAGTTACAGTGTTCTTTGTGCGAGGTTCTCAAGCTGGTTGTGTTAGATAGTCTCAAATTGCCCATTTTCTCAGATTGCATATTTGCAGTCTTTAGCACTGGGAAGAATTCAGTAGTTGTGGTAAGGATTCATAGTGATCTTTTAAAACATTCAAAACAAGGAAGGTAGAGTGATTAAAATATAGCACTTCCTTTGGAAATGAGTACAATAAGACTTAATTTAAACACACACATCTTCAGGAGAAAATTGCAGTTATTCATCCCTCTGGTAATTCAGAGAAGGCTTCTGCAGCATTTTGTCTCCGATAAAAAAGTATCTTAAGCTGACTGTTGTTGCTAAATATTGTATATGCTGAAATACAGTTACATATCAAAATATAAAATCTGGCCATTATACACATAATTAACATTAGTGTAACATACAGGGGCATCTAAAAAGAATAGTAAGTATTATATCATCTCGATAATTTCATGGGTGAGTGTTCCGAAGCACTAGGAGATTAAGTAATTCGCTTCTGGCCTGGAGGCTCATACATGGGGTCTGAAATAGTACCCTCGCGTACCTGACATTCACCAGTACCACAGATTTTCAGATTCCTGGCGTTGTCATAGTCCGCCTTTGGGCTGAACTTCACAATAGCCAAGTTTAAAATGGGGACTGGCTGGAGTCGAATTTCCCTAAATCACAGATTTAGTTCAAGCGAGCGATACAAGGGAGCATACGTGTGAGTGTGTGAGTGTACAAACACACGCACACACTGCTGAAGGACACGGTGTTGGAGGTTTTTGCTGTGCTCTTTCTTTTAAGGTAAAAGGAAGGGGGGGGGAACAAAATTTTATTAGGCTCTAATGCCTGATCAGCTGCTTTTTCCTCTCTTCAGCCTTATGCACTTCTGATGGCTTGACTTCCTGGGCTGCATGCACTGTGCACGTCCTCCAATGAGCTTCTTGTTATTCCTTACTTCCCAATTCTTTTCCTTTTGCTTGCTCTGATTGCTGAGCCCCAGTCCAATAAAATCCCACCTGTTAGAAAATGATCAACTGTTTAAAGGAAAGCTGGCATGCCTGTTTGTCTCCTGGGATCTCATATTATGAGGAGTGGTCAGTTCTACAGTATGCATAGACTTATAAACTTTGTAATAGTTTTACATAGGGCTTTTTTTACTTTGTTCTTTTTTTTTTTTTTTTTTTTTTTTTTTTTTTTTTGCATCTAAGAATGGACTCCTAGTTTCTTTTGGGGTGATGAAAATGTTCCAAAATTGATTATGGTGATGCTTGTACAACTTTGTGAATACACTACAAACCATTCATTTATATACTTTAAATGGGTGAATTGTATGGTGTGTGAATTATTTCTCAATGAAGTCGTTTTAAAAATTGTTAGATTCTTGTCTGTCTTGTCAACCAGAACATATGTTACTTCCTTGAAAAACAAGTTCTAGGTCTGTCTTCAAACCCTCAGCATTCATCATAAAAACTAGCACATAAGGGCGCCTGGCTGGCTCAGTTGGTAGAGCACATGACTTTTGATGTTGGGGTTGTGGGTTTGGGCCCCTGCGTTGGGTGCAGGGATTACATAAAAATAAAATATTAAAAAAAAAAACCAGGGGCGCCTGGGTGGCGCAGTCATTAAGTGTCTGCCTTTGGCTCAGGGCACGATCCCAGCGTTCTGGGATCGAGCCCCACATCAGGCTCCTCTGCTGGGAGCGTGCTTCTTCCTCTCCCACTCCCCCTGCTTGTGTTCCCTCTCTCGCTGGCTATCTCTTTCTCTGTCAAATAAATAAATAAAATCTTAAAAAAATAAATAAAAAATAAAAAAAAAGACCAAACCCAACTAGCACTTAGATGTTCACCAAATGTTGAATAATGAATGTATCTCTAAATAAGTGCTATGTAATGTCCAGGACAGAATTCTCAAATAGTGTGACTCACTGTACGGGAATCACTTCAGTTACAGCCATGCTTCAACTCCATGTAAATATTGGGCTTCCAGTTTTTATCTCGTTTGTACATTCAGAAAAGTTTGGAAATTGCTGGCCTGGGATATACTGAGTTTTATTCCTAAACACAAGGGACTCCTCCTCCAGTGCTTGGGATGGTGATAATGATGTGATGATGATAGCTAATATTTATTGAGCCCTTTCTAGTCAAAGCATTTTAAATGTATATTAACTCATTTAATCCTCACAAAAATTTGGTATAGGTTCCACTATTATTCCCACTTTCCAGATGAGAAAATTGAGGAAAAATAACCTGCATGAAGTCATGCAGGTGGTAAATGGTAGAGTCAAAGTTCAATATGGCTCCAAAACCTGCACCTTTTTTTGTTGTGAATTGATTTTAGTTTTTGGAGCAGTTTTAGTTTACAGCAAAATTGAGTGGAAGGCACAGAGTTCCCCTGTACCACCTCCCTTGCTGCACATGCATAGCCTCCCCCATTATGAACATCCCCAACCAGAGTGGTATGTTTGTTAAAATTGATGAAACAACATTGACACATCATAGTCACCCAGAGTCCATGATGACATTAGGGTTCATTCTTGGTGGTGTAAATTCTATGGTTTTGGACAAACATATAATGACATGTATCCAGCGTTGTAGCGTCATACAGAGTAGTTCCATTACCATAAAAATCCGGTGTGCTCCACGTAAAAACCCACACTTTGAGCTAGTGCACTGGGTTGCCCCTGAATATTTAGTTTCATATTTCAAAACTGCCTTCCCTGTTTTCCCTCTGCATTCACAGCATTATGTTGACTGCACTGCTCTTAAATTTTTACGTTATGTTGTTTTTGACTGGTATATTGCTGAGCTTTCTGTGAATCCTACTTATTCTACTTGATTCTAAAACCTATGAGGGTAGAGACTAGCTTTTTATCTCTTTCTAATCCTGACCCTGTGTGGCCCCTTATATTATCAAAACCATGATTGGTGATTTTGTATAGTGAATGGAAATCCTCTCCATAGTAGTACTCTGTTAAGGCCAGTATCCTTTTCACAATGCAGATGTTTCATAAAATATATCATTATTGTTTTTTTAAATGACAGACTCACCTTTCTCCCTCATCCTTGACAGTTCTACCTTTTAAATATCTCCATGTTCTATCAAGAGGCCAATCCCCCTTTTTAAAATGTGTGGTAAAATACACATAATATAAAATTTACCATTGTAATCATTTTAAAATACACAATTCAGTGCCATTAAGTACATTTACCATGCTGTACAGCCGTCACCACTATCTAACCCCAGGACATTTTCATCACCCTATACGGAAACACTATGTCTATTAAGCAGTCATTCCCTGTTCTATTATCCCTACATCCCCAGGGAACCAGTAATCTGCCTTCTGTCTCTATGGATTCACCTAATCTGGATATTTTATATGGATGAAATGATGTAATACGTGGCCTTTGGTGTTGGCATCTTTCACTTGGCATAAAGTTTTCAAGGTTCATCCATGTTGTAGCCGGTAGTACTTCATGCCTTTTAATAGCTGAGTAATATTCCATTGTAGGAATATACTGCATTTTGTTTTTCCATTGATCTGTTGATAGTCATTTGGGTTTCCGCATTTTGGCTATTGTAGGTAAAGCTGCTATGAGCATTCATGGACTCATATTTGTTTGATACCTGTTTTTAGTTCTTTTGCATGTATACCTAGGAGTGGAATTACTGTATTCTATGGTAATTTTATATTTAGCTTATTGGGTAAACTCCAATATCCCTTATATAATGTTATATTGTATAACACATACTTGTGTTGCAATTAAACACCTCCCTCTCTCTCTTTCCCATAGCAAACTGGTTAGCAGGCCCTCTCAATTCTATCTTCTAAACCCCTCTTTTAAATTTCCACTGAAATCATCAGACTCTTAGTGTATCTGACCTAACCACTTCCTAATTATGTAACTGGAGGAAGTTATTTAACCTGAGTCTCAGTTTTATTATTCATCCAAATGGGGAATAATCTCTATGTGGAGTTGTTATAATAATTAAGTGAGGTAATACATATAAAGCTTTTAGCTCTGTGCTGGTACATGAGGACTCAATAAATCTAGCTATTATTAATAGTTTCTAACTTGTCTCTCTTCCCTATGTTTGTTTTCCTCAAATCCATTAGCCATACTGCTGCCAGAATAATTTGTCTAAAATACAAATTTGATCATGTTGCTTCCCCACATTTGTTTCCAGCTTCATAGAGGTATAATTGACAACTACTACTCCATCCTCTCATAACTCCAAGCCTACAAGATAAAGTCCCAACTCCTTAGCTTGATTCAAGACTCTTAACTTGGCTTCTCATGTCCTGTGTGGCCCTTACATTTTCAAGACCAATATCTGCATAGTATATACCATCCCACCATCCACAGGGCTGCCATCGTGTCAGGTCATATGTTTACTCCTCTGTTTTTTATTTAATTTTCTATTTTGGCCTCTAAGGAATTTCCTTTTTGCTTGAAAACTTAGCTATGTATTTAAAAGCATGTTTGCTATATTGTATTCTGAGTTTCTTTGAGTTTGGTTGGGAAAGGCTTTTCAGGTTATTTGGTCGACCCTATTGCCAGAAATAAAAAGTCCTTTTTTAAGTTCTAATCTCATTTCCTATCTTTCATCTTCATCTCTCATTTAGAACAACTCTAGAGCTAGAATTGGGTTCAATTCATATTCCTAGGGTCTGGGACAGAGTGCTTATATAATATCTGTTTAATGAATTAATGAAAATTCTCTAGGCTACAATATTTATTTGGAGTACTTGTTCACTTTTAAAAACTCAAAACAAACTGATGGCTACAGTTGTTAAATAAGGATCCATATAAATGGCAGCTGCTGAGTGAAGTTTGTGCGTATGGAAACATTTCCCTGTGGCCATATTAGGTTTCCCTGGATAATCGCTTTATGCTCAGATCACAGGCATTTATGTATCCTGATCCCTGGTTTACACACGCTGTTTTTCCAGATTGTGTACTGTAGTCACAATCTTTGAGCAGAATTATAAATATAAGTCCCATGGGAATGGTGACCTCGTACTTTTAGAACTCTGGGAAGTATCCTTAGAGTTGCTGTCAATTATTCACTGAGCCATAACAACACTTAAATGAATGTCTTACATGGCTATAGTTCTTTTAAAAGAACAACTTTATAGAGGTATAACACACACCATACGATTCACCTATTTAAAGCATAAAATTAAACAGTTTTTAGTACATTCACTGAGTTGTGCAGCTATCACTGCAATCACATTTAGCACATTTTTATTACCCCAAAGAACCTTGTACCCATTTCCAGTCAGTTCTCAGACTGTTCTTCCCTTAGCTTGACAGCCCCTAATGTACTTTCTGTCTCTTCAGATTTGCCTATTCTGGGCATTTCATGTAAATGGAGTCATACAATATGTGGCTTCTTTTACCTAGGATAATGTATGTAAGATTCATCCACGTTGTAGCATGTATCAGTACTTCATTCATTGTTGTGGCTTAATAATATTCCATTGGATGGATATCCCACATTTTGTCAATCCATTCATTAGTTGATGGCTATTTAAATTGTTTCTATGTTCTGGCTATTATGATAATGTTGCTATGAATATTGTGCACAAGTGTTTCTGTGGATACATATTTTTATTTCTCTTGAGTTTATACTTATGAGTGGAATTGCTGGATCATATGGTACTTCTATGTTTAATCATTTGAGGAACTGTCAGCCTGTTTTTCCATAATGCTTTTAACTTAAGAAAATAATAGTTATATCCACTCATTTATCTTTATAATATCTACGATATTTAGAAGAATTGTTCTCTCCATTTTAGGAATGAGAAAAACAGGGCACAGGAAATTGAAATTGTTTGCCTGAGGTCACACAGTTAATAAGGGGTGTATCTTCTAACACCTGTAGTTGGCTTCTTTCTCTTTGAGCTTCTAGCCGTCATATGTATCTAGCTACAGATATAAGGTGGGGAAAATATGGCTAGAATAGCAGTGCATTAAAAATATCAGGAAGTATAAATCTTATAAGTTAATGTGATCTTAGTTGTATTAATAGAAACAGCCAAATGGATGTTTGGAACAAGGAGGATATATAATCCTTCTATTCTTAGCACTTAACTATCCCATGACCAAAATGTTAGTTTATGTCTGGGATGGTATACTTTCAGACAGGCACGGAGAAGAGCAGCCAATGAAATGATTAAACACTATGATACAGGAATAAAGCTAACGAGTGATTAGCCTGGAGAAGGGAGAAAACTTACAGGAAGGTGATAGGTTCCTCCAGTATTAGAAGATCTATCATGTGGGGCGCCTGGGTGGCACAGCGGTTAAGCGTCTGCCTTCGGCTCAGGGCGTGATCCCGGCGTTGTGGGATCGAGCCCCACATCAGGCTCCTCCGCTATGAGCCTGCTGCTTCCTCTCCCACTCCCCCTGCTTGTGTTCCCTCTCTCGCTGGCTGTCTCTATCTCTGTCAAATAAATAAATAAAATCTTAAAAAAAAAAAAAAAGAAGATCTATCATGTGGAGCATGTAGAAAAAAGGTTTAGGGGCGCCTGGGTGGCTCTGTAGTTAAGCGTCTGCCTTCTGCTCAGGGCGTGACCCTGGAGTTCTGGGATCGAGCCCCACGTCAGGCTCTTCCGCTGGGAGCCTGCTTCTTTCTCTCCCACTCCCCCTGCCTGTGTTCCCTCTCTCACTGGCTGTCTCTCTCTCTGTCAAATGAATAAAAAAAAAAAAAAAAAAAAAAAAAAAAAAAAAAGGTTTAGATCTGCTGTCTTGCCCCAGAGGGAAGAAGCGGAAAGTTGCAAGGAGATAGATTTGTTTCAACATTTGTATCTGAATTCATATCAGAATAATTTCTGAAAACTGGAGTTAGTTGAGAATGACTTGGGCTGCCTTGGGAGTTCACAAAATTTTCTATCAGTAACAGTATCCAAACAGGAGCAAGATGACAGCTAGTAGGGGATTCTGTCATGGTTATTTAGGCATCCTAGGGTTGCATTACAGGATTTTTGAGGTCTCTTTCAACCATGAGAAACGAATTCTTTGAAGTCTAGAGAAAACAAAGGTGGAGGAGAGAACAGCGGATATGTATAATGTAAGGATGAGTTTATTGTTATCCTCTTGACATTTGGTAGCCAAATCATAAAATTTGAGAGTGGTGAGGGACCTCATTGATTACTTTGTCCAAGCCCCCTCATTCTATTGACAGGGACACACAGATACAGATATTATTCACCTTGCCCAGTGTCACATTATTCATTTTAACAATTAAGAGAAAATACAAATCACTTACTGGATAGAAATACTGAGAAATCCAAGACTAGGTTATGACTAGAGGCTTCATGTATTATTAATGAAAGCTAGATATGTTCAGGATGTCTTTCTAACCTTTAGAGGACAAAATCAAAGAGCGTGAATGACAAGCTTTGCCACAAAACTTACCCTGCTACCGCTGTCAGAGAGAAGATATTAAACTGAATGAACCATTGATTTGACACAGTATGGCCTTTTAAGCTGTGCTATGTCTTTATGTTTTTTCTCTCTCTGCCTTTTGTCATTGTTTTTGAATGTTCTCTTATTTTCATAGCTTGATCCCACCGATCCTGTTTTATTCCAGGTTCACCTTTATCTCAGCGTCTTTAATGTTTAACACAACAAATGCATTAAACAGTAAACCATTCAAGGCTTCTCCCATCGATAACAGTAAAAATAATAAAGCATTCAAGAACAATGAAATAAAAGCAGTGGGGCTGGGCTCAGTCCTGGGCTGAGTTGAAGCTTGGCTAGAGGCATGTCAGGCAGTCATGAGGTCTGTGCAGGACTGGGGAGGCTGTTGGGGGTGGACACAGATGTCCTAGACTGGGGATATGCAGCAATTCTGTCCTCAAAATTTAGGCACATAGCATGAAAATATTGTAACAAACAGTAACCATGTAAGATTGCCACAAGAAATGGAATCAAACCTTGATCATTATTTTGAATATTAAAAGGAGTTTATCAAAGTGTTTTTTTTTACTTGAAATGGATGCTGTTTACGTACTGGGAACATCTTGATTCACTTCTCTTCTCGTTGGAATTGCATGTCTTAATCTTCCCCATGGCATCCTGAAGAGAAGATAGTTTAGCATAGTTTGCACATTTCCAGTTCCCTTTCACTGTTTTATTATCACATGAAATACCCTGTGATATTTATATATGCCCACATAGACCCAAAGATTTTTATAAAGGGCATTTTAATCTGTCTTTTAAAGCATATAATCAGAAAGTGTTTGAGACGCTTGTCATAAATTATGAGCATTTTCAGTGAGTCACTGACTAAATATCTTCAGCCACAAAATCCTGTGAAATTCAGTTTCATAATTGCATCACACTCCTTTGGTACCACTGTTGGAGTCAGAATTCACTGGGGGAAACACGAACTTAATTGCCAAACTTTATCTCTTCTGCCTTCAGCATACCTGCAAAGTGCTCATCATAATGGGACTTATGCTTGTTCCAAGGAGAGGCTATCCTTGTGAATTAGCCAATTAGCCAGTGTTCCATATCTTATCTTTCATTCCCAAGCCTGCGAATTTTCTTTTCCAAGTACTGACACTTACTTGTGAGCTTGTAAATTGAAATGTATGTATTTCTTTGCTTGACATCTCATCACTGCATAATATGACCTTCAGCTATGCTTTCAGGAAACGGTTATATATGTCCAGGCTTAAAAAAATCTGCATACTGCATGTGGAAACTGATTTTTAAAAAATAAAATTTAAAAACCCTCCCATCTCAGAGTGTTTCTTGGCACATGAAACAGGGTAGTCTTCAACAAGAATAAAAAAAACACTGGAATGAAATTTGTATAAAGCATGTTTCTGAAAAATCAGCACATTTGGCTGTCAGTTATGGACAAAATCACCAGAGGAGAGGAAGACTGATTGTCGCATAGCAAGAATCCTGGCTGATCTAGAATAGTTCAGTATAGGGAGTGAAGGGGATCTCACCACCAGAAAAGTCACCTGAGAGTACTGTTTAAAAATACATTTGTGATGTACTATATGTTGGCTAACTGAACATAATAATAAAAAAATAAGGATACATTTGTTTGTTTTCTGCCATTGCAGATTTATTCTTGATTAGTGGGTAAGAGTGTATTTGAGGATTCGCTGCAACCTTGAAACTCACTTTTCCTCTCTGTGTTGTGATGTGGGCCAGTGCATAAAGAGGGACTTTATTTTATAGAGTTAACAGGAGCAAGAAGAAACATTGCATGAAACTTCGGTCTTAAGAATGACCGTTTATTGTTATATTGTCTCCAAAGTACCAAGAGAATTAAAGAATTTTTGAGAAAGGCAGATTTCAGAGTAATTTTAAAGCCTATTGCCATTTCTTGGATCATGAAAGGCCTTAGGATATTGGTGTTGACGTTTTGGGTTCACTTTCCTTCCTCATTGTCCTCTGAGGCTGTGTGTATGCAGCAGATGGACCAGATTGTGGCACAGCTGACCCATTAATTTTGACCATATTCATTATTAGAAACTTCCATTGGTTGTGTGGCAATTCACATCAGCCGCAAAGATGGCCAAAGTTAATAGATTTTTCAGTACCCTATAGGCCGTTCATTTATGGCACAAAAACAAAGACACAATGTCACTTAAGAATTCTATTCGAGGAGGGCTATAAATCAGCTCGAGCATAATTTTTGAACATATACTAGTAATTTGTATATTAATCCTCTGAGTTCTTAAGCCCAGAGAAAAAATCTCAAAGGATCTTAGTAAATGTGAAATGTATTATAAGTAAAGAAGTGGATCATAGTTCACGTTTATATGTGAAAGAATACAACTAGTGACTTCTTTGCATTTTTTATTACTGGCTTACTGCTGGATTTCACCTAATAGTCTCTTCGTTTTCTCGAACAGACGACCTCAGATCTCTTAAAGATTGTAGTGCTCATTTGCTTTTGCTTGTGTTAGGACAGTGATCTTTGTGGTAACACATACTTTCCTCAATATGTAGGTGAGGATTTTAAGCAGTCAGTAAAGGCCGAAAATTAAAGGAGAGAAAATCCGGAACAAGCTGTTCAAAACTAATCAGTAGGAAATTATGTAAACTTAATTAACTAGGGCATCCAGGGAAGGGCTATAGAGTATAATGAAATATTTTTGAAATGAGGCAAAGCAGCCAAACTAAAACAGGGTTAGTTGAAGTGTTTCCAAAAGAAAGGGAGGGAATATCCTCCCTGCTTAGGGAGAACTGCTTGACCTTGTGCCTTCTTTTTGGCTGTGAAACTCTGTGCCAGGGTTCTCAGGAGGGAGTGGGTATACAAGGAGAGTCTGGAACTGAGTGAACCACAAAAAAAAAAAAAAAAAAAAAAAAAAAAAAAAAAACAGGTTCTGGCGTGAACATTTTTTTGGATTGTGTTCATATAGTAAAATGGATTCTGAAATACATTATGGTCTAGCTGCAAACCTCTGACCTCTCATTTACAAATGAGCCAATATGATTAGTCAGGATTTAGAATAAATCTGTAAATATCGAGTCTAGGTATACCAGGTAGAGAAGGACTGAAGGTTCTCTCCCTAGTGCTCAGATTCAATTCAATTTTTTAATCCCTGCTTACATACTTTATTTTTGAAAATTCTTAAAATTTTAATTCCAATTAATTAGCATACAGTGTTATATTAGTTTCAGGTGTATAATACAGTGATTCAACAGTTCCATACATCACCCAGTGCTCATCACAAGTGCACTCCTTAATCCCCATCATCTATTTAATTCATCTTCCCATCCCCCATCCCCCTCCCCTCTGGTAAGCATCTGTTTGTATTCTATAGTTAAGAGTCTGTTTCTTATTTGTCTCTCTCACCTTTTCCCCCTTTGCTCATTTGTTTTGTTCCTTAAATTCCACATGTGAGTGAAATTGTATTTGTCTTTCTCTGACGGACTTTGTTTAGCATTATACTCTCTAGCTCCATTCATGTTGTTGCAAATGGCAAGATTTCATTCTTTTTTTATGGCTGAATAATATTCCATTATATCTACTTGTGTGCCCGCGTGTGTATACACCACATCTTCTTTTTTATTTTATCCTTTTTTTTTTTTAAAGAGAGAGAGAACATGGAGGGGAGAGGGAGAGAGAGAATCTTAAGCAGGCTCCATGCCCAGTGCAGAGCTCAACATGGGGCTTGATCTCATGACCCTGAGATCATGACCTGAGGCGAAATCAAGAGTTGGATTCCTAACCCACTGAGCCACCCAGGCATCCCCTCTTCTTTATTTATTTATTTTTTTTAAGATTTTATTTATTTATTTGACAGAGATAGAGACAGCCAGCAAGAGAGGGAACACAAGCAGGGGGAGTGGGAGAGGAAGAAGCAGGCTCATAGCGGAGGAGCCTGATGCGGAGTTCGATCCCATAACGCCGGGTCACGCCCTGAGCCGAAGGCAGACGCTTAACCGCTGTGCCACCCAGGCGCCCCTCCATCTTTTTTATTCATTCATCAATCAATGGATACTTGAGCTGCTTCCATAATTTGGCTATTATAAATAATGCTGCAATAAACATAGGGGGTGCATGTATCCCTTTGAATTAGCGTTTTTGTGTTCTTTGGTTAAGTACCCAGTAGCGTGATTGCTGGATCACAGCGTAGATCTATTTTTAACTTGTTGAGAAACCTCCATACAAAGCTTTCCAAAGTAGCTTTCAGTTTGCATTCCCACAAACAGTGCACAAGTGTTCGTTTTTCTCCACATCTTTGCCACACTTGTTTTTTGTGTTGTTGATTTTTAGACATTCTGACAGGTATGAGGTGATATCTCATTGCAGTTTTGATTTGCATTGCCTTGATGATGCGTGATGTAGAGCATCTTTTCATGTGTCTGTTGGCCATTTGTATGTCTTCTTTGGAGAAATGTCTGTTATGTCTTCTGCCTATGTTTTAATTGGATTATTTGGATTTTGGGTGTTGAGTGTATGAGTTCTTTATATATTTTGGATACTAATTCTTGATTGGATATATTCTGTCTCTTTGGGACATGCTCTGAGATGAGAGAATAACCTCCCCACCGTGTGCCCCAGGCACTCTTCAGGTTGCAATTTCCACACTGTATGTCTGTGTGGTGTTTCCCTACCTTCTCTCCAAGAGAAGGTCAGTGACCTCCTGGCTCTATCCCAGTCATACACACTGTCCTTTAAAAATCGGTCTTAAGCCTCACTGGTTGCAAGAACTCACAAAATCTAGGCTCTCTCACATTCCAAGCCAACAGCTATGGTGGTTTGTTTTCCCCATGCATTCCGCTGTGTGTTAGTTTGTCCCTTGCCCATCTCTGTGACCATAGCTCCCTCCCCACCACAGCAGCTATGATCTGTTTCTCTTCTAAAATGTGTCTCCATACTTCCTACCTTCTTTAGTGTGGCCTCTTCTCTACCTTTGGTGGTGGAGTTTGTTCTGCTAATCTTCAGGTCAATTTCTGGATTATTTAGGATGATTTGATAGTTATCTAGTTGTATTCATGGAAGGAGGAGAGCCTAGGGTCCTCATAATCTGCCATCATCTTTCCCAGTTCAATTTTTATAAATATTTGTTGAACACCTATTAGAAGTGTTGTCCTAATGCTACATAGGACAAATAGATGGGTAAGGCATTCATTCCATTGTCCTTTAAAAGCTTATAATCTGGGAACACCTCACTGGCTCAGTCAGTAGAACATATAACTCTTGATCTCAGGGTCATGAGTTGAGCCCCATGTTGGGCACAGAAATTACCAAAAAAAAAAGGCTTACAATCTGTTACAGAGAATGAGACAAGTACACAATTAATAAGCATACAAGGCAGTGGTACAAAATAATACTCTTATGTCAGAAGACTCTTAAATGTCTGTCTCCAGTCCTATCTTCTCTCTTGAACTCTCCATCTGAATAGTCCACTGCCTGTTGGACCTCTCCCATCAGCTCTTTTCCCCAGTTTTAAAATTTGTGATAAAATACATGTAGCATCAATCCTACCACCTTGGCCATTTTTAAGTGTACATTTCAGTAGTATTAAACACATTCATAATATACAACCATCACCACCATCTATTTCCATGTGAATTTTGGGACAATGACATGCATTTACTTGTGATCATTGAACTATTTTGTAGGAAGTCCTCTTTGACATTTTTATACAAGATCTTTTTTTTTGAGATAATCTTATCCTGCTTGTTTGGATTTAGGGTAAATGGCAGGGTCGGATCATTTAAGGCAATATAAGGCTACATGGTGTTCTTCAAACACTTAGGGGAAAAAAATGGTTACAGGATATAGGATTTGGAAAAGATATTTCTTTTCTAGAGTAAAGAGGAGAAAAACTGTATTTAAAAAAAAACAAAACAGTTACCATGCCTTTTGACTCTTTAAAAAATCCAGTTGGAAAATAATCACCATTTGCCCTTAGAAAATAAAAGAATTTAGATCTGTTCTTGCCCCTCTGCCCCGTCCCTCTGCTCCCATTTTCTCAATAGTCTTATTTTTTGCTTTGCAAATGGGTAGTTTGGGGGATTTTCTACCATAGTCTATAACATATGCATGTAATATGTAAGCTATGAAAAATTAAAATTAATCTTCCGTGGCTACCTTTTATTGTTTAAGGATATATAAATCATGATAATTTTAGATAAGTCTTTCTCATCTTCATAACCTTCATGAAGCCTAGCATAGGTTTACTCTCCAAAGCAGATGTTTTATAATTGTTTTCTAATTAAATTAAAAATTTCTCATGTTGACTTTCCCCTGTCCAATAATAGGCAGTGTTTGAAGGAACATTTCTGACTTAGTTACTTTAGCACATCCAGTCACTTAGTTTTCTCCCTTCTCTGTTCAAAGGAAAAATACTTACTATATTTGTTAATGATGATCACATTTTTTAATTTTCTAGACTGTTTAATCATTCTGTATCAATAATCAAAAGTGAGAAGTTAATATTTTCCCATCAATATTTTCATTTACTTGAAACATCAAATTTTTTTGGCCTTGAACCTCAGCATGTTGCAACAGTCTATTTTTTTTTCTTAATCTTGCAGTTACTTATCTGATTATTTACTTTGTAATACAGAGTATGTAAGAAGTTATTTGCAGTCCCTCTAGCAGTAGAGTCAAATCGGATCTATCCTGGGGAAATCTAGAGTGTTAGAGTCCAGCACCACGGCCCCTCCTGCTGGGTCTGAGTGTCTCCTTTACGTTCAGGTCATGGTGTCTTCTTTTGGATTAAGTCTGACCATCCACGTATTTTACACTCAGAGTTAGAAAAGTTAAATCTTTGTAGGTTTTGATGTGAAAGTTAAGAAGATCTTGCCATCTTTTTTTTTTAATTTTTTTTTAAAGATTTTTATTTATTCGACAGAGATAGAGACAGCCAGCGAGAGAGGGAACACAGCAGGGGGAGTGGGAGAGGAAGAAGCAGGCTCCTGCTTGGGATGTGGGGCTTGATCCCATAATGCCGGGATCACGCCCTGAGCCGAAGGCAGACGCTTAACTGCTGTGCCACCCAGGCGCCCCTTGCCATCTTTCTTTTGAAGTTAGTCACCAATCTACTGCAGAATATCATTAGCTCATAAAAGGCAACAACCACATTAATTTTACCTGGTTAGTTTCCAGGAGGTTCCAAATTATGTGGATATTTAATACTCTCTCACTGAAATATTTAAGGCAGGCTGTTAACTTTAAAGTCCAATTTGGCCATTTGAATTTTTTGTTATAATGATGAGTTACTGAAAAATAGTTGATGGGCTCACTGCATAGCTGATCTAGTTTGATCTAGTTCTAGACCTAGTAGATCTACTTGGATCTAATAGCAGTGGAAAAAAGCAAAAATTAGTGAGAAATGATTCATTTTAACATGCTATAAAGCTATGGGCTCAGTACAAAAAATATATAATACTTCATTTTTTTTTGAACAGGTCCATGTTAAAATGCTTCACATGAATGTACTTAAGAGGGTGATTCTTAAGCATTCAATGAAAGATCACGTGTAGATTTTTTTTAAGGATGTGAATGCCTCCTTCAAAATATGTGTGATGCTTCCTAATATGGGTATGAGTGGCCAAGAATCACTCATCCATGTGAAAATATGTTCTTTCCCCAAAATCAGAGACCTGAGGGACTTGCTGAATGCATACTGACTGGGCTGTCATTGCTTGAAGCTTGGTTAAATCTACTCTGGATCATGGAAAATTTCCAATTTTAGCAAAAACTGCAGTTTTTAGTCACTGAAGTTTGCTTTTTCATCATTGCCACCAGGTATCATTTATTTAGCATCAATAACATGTGAGACTGTAAGAGAACTGTGTATAGAGACTGTACTAGAAAGATTCTTGGACCACTCCTCCAGCTTGTTTGGTGAATTTAGACAAGTGTCAGTCTTATCATGGGCTTTTGTAGTAGTAACCTACCAAAATTCAGGCTATCTATAGAGTCATGATGGATTCCTTGTCCTTTTCACAAGGAATAATTCCAAACTCTTTATTTGCTACTTTTCTCTTTCCAGCTGAAACTGGATGTGTTAGTGCTTCTTGAAAAACTTGGTTCTAAATTAACTCAGAAATGTGACGTCTCTTAGTAGTTAAGAGTGGTCAAGGGCACAAGCTTTGGAGTTCGACCTGTGTTCAAGTCCCAACTGCGGCACTTCTGTAGTTTCAAAATGGGGATAATCATAGTACCCAGCCTCATAAGATTATGGTGAGGGTTAAATGAGATAATTACTGAAAAATTGCTTATTTATTCAATCTGGCACAAAGCGCGTTTTCAAGTATAGCAACTGTAACTATTATAAATCATTGTTTCTTCATATAAAAGCAGTATGCTTTTGCAAATTTTCAAAAATTTTGGAAATATTATAAACTTTGTTTTTTAAAGATTTATTCATTTATTTGAGAGAAAGAGATAGCGAGAGAGAGCACCAACAGGGGGCAGGGAAAGGGAGAAGCAGGCTCCCCACTGAGCAGGGAGCCTGATACAGGGCTTGATCCCAGGACCCTGAGATCATGACCTGAGCTGAAGGCAGATGCTTAACTGACTGAGCCAGCCAGGTGCTCCAAGAAGAAACTCTTAATTGCCCATATCACACTTTGCCAGAGATAGTAATTAATAACATTATTAGTGTATTACTTTGTAGTTTTTTCCTTATGTGTGTATGTATTTGTGTGCGTGTGTGTGTGTGTGTGTGTGTATGTACACAGATATAAGTCTGGCAGATAGTAGCTGTGTAGTAAAGATTTCTTTAATGATACGGGATATGGCAGAACGTGTCCTTTTTAGAATATAGTGACTGAATAACACTGAATAGTGTTCTCTCATGGACATATCACAATTTATTTCACTAAATCCTTATTGTTAGACTATTATTTCTTTTTTAAAAAAATTATTTATTTTATTTTTATTTATTTTAAAGATTTTATTTATTAGAGAGAGAGTGTGTGTGTGAGAGCGAGCGAGAGAGAAAGCAGGAGCAGGAGGGGAGGAGCAGAGGAAGAAGGAAAAGCAGACTCCCCCCTGAGCAGGGAGCCTGACGTGGGGCTCAATCCCAGGATCCTGGGGTCATGAGCTGAGCTGGAGGTAGATGCTTAACCGACTGAGCCACCCAGACACCCCCAAAAATTATTTATTTATTTGAGAGAAAGAGAGAGAGAGAGAGAGCATGAGCCGGAGGGACAGAGGGAGACAGAGAGAGAATTTCAGGCAGACTCAGTGCTGAGCATAGAGCCCAATGCAGGACTTGATCCCACAACCCTGAGATCACAACCTGAGCTGAAACCAAGAGCTGAATGCCCAACTGACTGTGCCACCCAGGTGCCCCGGGCTATTATTTCTATAAAAAATAGATTTTCCTATTATAAAAACCTTTGAGATGAATATTTATATTTATAAATCTTTATGTATGTGTCTGATTATTTCTTTAAAATAAATGCCCTTAAAATAGAAATACTGAGTCAGGAGTTATAAGCATTGCACAATTTTGGGCACTTATAGCCAAAATGCTCAATATAAAAGTGTGCCAAGAACAGAATTGCCTTTCTAAACTTTGCCAATTTGATATATCAGAAATGGTCTTTTGTCATTTCTTTTTGCAGGCTTGTATAGTTTTGATTAATATTTTTGACTGTTAATGCAGTTGAATGTTTTCCTCCTTTATTTTGGAATGCTTAAAGAAATTCCCATTTCTTTGTAATGATTTTTCTCAAACAAAACCTCAGCCACTCTAGTAATATCTTCCATCCCAGAATTGTGTGTGTGTGTGTGTGTGTGTGTGTGTGTGTGTAAGTAAAGGGTAGCTTCTTTGATTTACTTGAATGGTAAGCCATGACAGGTAACGACAGTTTACTCCTGAACTGTGTTCAGTTACCCATTGACATGGATGTGCTATATAACCTGTCATCTTTGGCTTATAAATCTATCTCCCCAGGAAGAATGTTCCAGGACAGTGAGCAAAAGAAATGTTTTCTGGAGAAAGAATCAGGGCAAGAGTGTTGTGATTTCAGACATCACAACTTTTCNNNNCAGCAGTCTGTATCTAAGAACAAATCTGTGCCAGCCACAGAGATGAATCGGGTATTTCTGAGAGTATATGTGATGGCTAGAACTGAGATTTCTGATGACAAGCATGGGCTACTCGCAGATACCCATTTTTGGGCATCTCAGACTGAGAGATGACTGAAAGATTGTTTTATATCCAGACACCGGGAAACCTTTGTACTTGTTCATAGAACTTTTCATCTTTCAGATTATCTCCTTCTGCCTGTTAGGACTTGTGTTCTTACAAGTTCCTGCTCTCATACCAGGGGAGTGAATAATTGAATTTAGATAGTTGTTTTCGAGTTGGCTTCTTTCCATATGGAACTTCTATAGAAGAAATGGGTCTAAAAGAAGATATGCAAGGGAGACAACAATGAATGCTTACATGGACACAGACATACTTGTTTTTTTTTTTTATNTATATATATATATGTTTGGAACCTGTGTAAAAGGAAATGCTGTCTAGAGAGGGTAGCGTTCCATATTTATACCATCATCTAAGTATTTGCCATTGAATGTCTTTTATTACAAGTGTAATAAAGCTCACTTAAATTGGGAGGGAAAGGGGTGCCTGGGTGGCTCAGTTGGTTGAACGTCCAACTCTTAGTTTCAGCTCACATCATGATCTCAGGGTTGTGAGATCAAGCCCTGCATCGGGCTCTGCTCTCAGTGGGGAGGCTGCTTGAGGATTCTCTCCCTCTGCCCGTCCCCCCCCCCAACTCTCTCTCTCTCAAATAAATAAATAAATCTTTAAAAAAAATTAAGAGGGGAAATACTTGTTCTTTTATAATGCTTAAACTCTGTGTTTGGAAATAGAGGCTTAAGAAACTTATGTCCTTTAATATCTGTGATAAACTGTGTTGAAGTGTGAAGCAGCATGTTTTAGAAGTAATTTATTTATTTTCCACCAAAATTGACACTACTTTAGAATTTGCAGTTTGAGGTCTACTTGGTTAAGATCTCACTTTCCATCCAATACTTGAAAATTTTTGCTCTCCAAGCCAGGGAAATGATGTTTTTCTGGGCCGACGAATGATGGCTCTGTATCAAACCAGCAATGTCTAGTGACCTTCCAAGGCCTGTGTGGTTTTTAAGAGATTTATTATGCAGAGGGAAGAGGCAAACATGTTCTATTCATACTGCTCAGGACCTACGAATCATGCTTTCCCATCAGGATTTGCTTGTACTAAGGCGTGAACAGAGAGAAGCTGACTATTCATCATCCTAAGTTGTCCCAGCCTGTAGCCTCGAGAGGGATCCTAATACTCTCATTTCCTTGGTGCTTATGGTATAAGTTCTAGACCTCTGAAATGTAGACCTAGGAATGTCTGGTGATAGCTTAAAAGCTGACATTATTATAAAAAGCAGGCAGCAACTATTGTGCTCTTTGTAAGGAAGTTTTAAAAGCTTCTTATAGCCTAACTATAGTTAAAGGAAAAATCATAAATTAAAACAACACTACCAACAGTGGCCAGCTTCCCCTTAACACATAAGTAGACCTTCCATATTGCAGATGGAAGGCACCTAAGACATCATCCCCTTCCTGAGACTGTACCATGAACTTCTCACTGTTATCCCTATAACCCTAAGACCTAGAAGAAAACCTGGTGCAGTTAAGTACACAGTAATTATTGGCTGAAAGAATAATTCAGTGATCTAGCTTTGTGATTCCCATATTTTCTTTGTCAAAGATCTTTTTAATTAATTTTGTTTCCCATGGTCTCTAAATTTTGAAAGATTTACTAGTCTACATTAAGTAATAATGCATTTGTTTCCAATTTTATTGATCAAAGCCAACCAGGGCTTTTGGTCAACATGAGAAAAATGAAGAAAATCTGACATTTTATTTAGATGATGTAGCAAATAAGCTTTTTGAAATAAAAAAAAAATAAAATACTTTTCAGGCCCAATATTACTTTGGGTTGTATACACTCCTATGAGCCTGAACATGCAAACTGAAAATCAGTGATCTAGTCTAACAGACTCATTTTATAGATAAACTTGCTAATGCTTAAGGAGTTAGGGTGCAGTGACTTATTTATGAAGCAGATTAATTGGTTCCCATTTTCCAGTTGAGAAAATCTAGTTATGATGGGATATAGGCCAGGCTTGAAGATATTCTAGAATGAGGCCTGAAGTTTTTATTTTTATTATTTGGGATTTTTTGGGGGGGGGAGGGGAGGCAGAGAGAGAGAGAGAGAGAGAGAGAATCTTAGGCAGGCTCCACACTAGGCAAGGCCCAATCTTATGACCCTGAGATCATGACCTGAGCCAAAATCAAGAGTCCAGTGCTTAACCAACAGAGCCACCCAGGTGCTCCTCTTGTCTCTTTTGAAGGAATAGTGTTTGGATTATTGATGAAGAGAATAGGTTACAGAAAGAAACCCATTTTAACAAATACTGTATTATTTCATTTCTTATCCCCATGGTCTAGCTCACAGTCCCTACTAATGTTTTATTGTTATGGACCACAAAATTCTACCAGGTTAAAAAAATTTCATGTGAATTGGCATCATAGAGGACCCATTTTTTTCTGGTAAGGATGTGGGCCCCTGAAGAGGAAATGGCTTGAAGGGTTTATGTCATCAACTTGATATCAGGCCAAGAGCAGCCATCACGGAGTGACTCTTATGAACAGTGGGGTTGTAGAAAACCAGGAGTGAAACTATACAGTGAAACAAGGTCAAGGATTTGAAGTGCATCAAGAGTCTAATGTCCATGATGTTTTGCATTTTTGCTCTTATGAACATGTCAGCACACTAATTGGTGGTCAATAAAATTTGACTGTTCAAAAGATAATATTAATCACAAGTCCCTATGGATTTAGAGAATATAGAGGAAATCATGCAACAGGGAGAGGAATACCAAGATTTACCTGAAAGGAACCTATTTACCTATGTTTTTCATTTTTAAAATTTTATGGAGGTATAATTTATAGATAATAAAAAGCACAGACTTTTTTTTTGTTAACAGAAATTTGACACAATTTTAGCTTGGAAAGGGACAGTATCTGTCATTTATAGTCATAAACCAATTAGTGAAATGAACTTAGAATCTGAACACAGTCATATGGACATTAGTATGATGTAAAAGAATGTAACATTAATTCGGGAGTCCTACAAAAGCAAAAACACTCAGCTTTAATAATGGAGGCAAACAGTAACAAATTCTAAAGCTTTTTAAAACTTGTTAAATTCTCTATGACAACAAATTCCCATAATCTTTACCTTTTTTTACCTCAGGAGGACAAGGTAGTCTAGCTATGTTTCAAAATCCCCTCTTTAATTAACAAAGGAGAGTTATCCAGTCACTTGTTATAAGTAGCAAGAAGGTGCAAACATTTGCAGGGTAGTGTGGATTATTTCCTCTTCCATCAGGCAATCCCAGCATATGGAGGCATACTGTGCTCTCTGTTTTGACTGTTTTATGTCACACTTAGAACTGCTAGGTTTTAGGATCAGTAAAAGAGAACTAATGAGGTTGAAAGAACCAAAACATGTTTTCAGTCGGTTTGTACATCAGACTCTTAAGAAATATCTTTTTAAAAAATCTAACATTAACAGTAAGGAACAGTTTTTGCATTAAGCACTTTTGTATGGGATGGAATATTAAAAGATTTTTCATGTTTTCCTGATAAGAATATGATCAATGTACCTTCACTAATAATACAATGAATGACACAACTAAGATTCAGCCAAAACTTCATGGGCTGAAATGACGGGCAGAACTTCAAAAACTGACATTAAACAGAAATAAATAGAAAAATCCTGATCATTGATTCCAAAAATCAACTCTGGCTATACAAGATGAAGAAGATAGCATTTTATAGCAAAAAGACCCAGAAGTTTTACTTAGCTATAAGTAAACATAAAACATAGTGGTAAAATCTTAGCTCTAAATGCTTATATTAAGTTGCATTAAATGGGGAAGAGCGTTTAACACTACACTTGACCGTTATTGCCAGAACTTCAGTTTTGTGTTCCATTCTGGGGATGACATTTTAAGAAGGATGCTAACCAACTGAGGATGTTTTTTTTTTTTAAAGATTTTATTTATTTATTTGACAGAGATAGAGACAGCCAGCGAGAGAGGGAACACAAGCAGGGGGAGTGGGAGAGGAAGAAGCAGGCTCATAGTGGAGGAGCCTGATGTGGGGCTCGATCCCATAACGCCAGGATCATGCCCTGAGCCGAAGGCAGACGCTTAACCGCTCTGCCACCCAGGCGCCCCCCAACTGAGGATGTTAACACTCAAAGGAAGGCAGCAAGGTGATGGGGAGAGATAATATTTCCCCCGGGAGGAAACACCTTAGAGATGGTTTAATCTGGAACTTCAACTTTTGAAATGAGGAAACAGGCTCAGACAGATGTGTCCCGAGTCACAGGACTCGAGAGGAGCAAACTAGTTTCCAGAAGCGCCACATGATGAGACAGCAGGTGCCAAATATGTGACATCCTGTGTGGAAGAGGGCCCAGACATTTTTCATAGCTTGAAAAGGCAGAACTAAGACTAATGTTTGGAAGTTAAAGAAAAGATTTGGATTAAAAATAGAAGGAACAACTTTCTAGCGATTGTAGCTGCCTAAAATTGGACTAACTTGCCTTGAAAAGCATTGAGCTACCCATCACCAGAAATTTTTAAGTAAGGGTTGGGTAAGGTGTTGGGATTGTTGAAGGAATTCTTTTCGTGCAGGAAAGGTTGGACCACACACATTAATTACTGTAGCCCCTTTTAATTGCTAGTAACAGCTACCATTTATTGAGTACTTATAGAGCACTATGGTGAAGTAGTGTATATGCATTATCTCTTTGATTCTTGCAATACATGAGGAAGTTGAGGCCCAGAGAACCACTTATTTTGCCTAAGGTCATGTGGTCAGTAATTGATGAGGTGGGATTCAAATCCAGGCATTCTGGCTCTAGAGCCAGTTTTGCTAACTTCTGTGCTAGAGCTGACCCTGAAATGCAGTTCTCAGACTCATGTAAATATTAGATCCATTCTTTTATGACTTACAGTATTCTTGAACAGAAGAAGTCTCTCACTGAGATGGCCCAGTTTGGATGTGGGGGGGAGGCTCTGTTTTGATGGGTTTAGGTATCATGAATGTGCTCTTCAAGGCCTTTATGAATTTAGAGTCCTTGATAACAAATCCTCTGGACATGGCCAGCCATTTGCAGCTGCTGAGCCATTTCAATAATGGTAGATGGTATAGTAAACTGCCATTTATCATTAAGAGACCCTGTGTTTCAGCATTTATCACTTTACGTATATATATGTATGTAAAAATATATATGTATATATATATTTTAAATTCCCCTTGATAGGTATTATAATCCCTATGTTCTATATGTGAAAACTGCACATCAGATTTTGAGTTGGCTTGCCTCCAGCCCAACCTATTTTTAATAAAACTTTATTTTAAGATAATTGTAGATTCACATGATATTGTAAAAACTAATACAGAGAGATCCAATATATCCTTTAACTAGTTTCCCCCAATAATAACATCTTGCAAAAGTATAGTACAATCTCACAACGAGGATATTGACATGGATACTTTCAAGATACAGAACATTTCCATCACCACAAGGATTCCTCTTATTGCTTTTTTATAACCACCTTCTCTCCTATTCTCCCGTCTCTCACCCCTGGCAACCACTAATCTATTCTCTACTTTTATAACTTTTGTCATTTTAAGAATCTTATACAAATGGAATCATACCATATGTAACCTTTTGGAATTGGTGTTTTTCACTCAGTATCATTCCTTGGAGATCCATCCAGGTTGTTGTATGTAACAATAATTTTCTTTTTATTGCCCAGTAATATTCCATGGTATAACACAATTCGTTTAACCACTACCTATTAAAGGATGTCTGGGCTGTGCCCAGTTTTCAGTTACTATGAATAAAGCTGTTATGAACATTTGTGTAAAGGTTTCTGTGTGAACATAGGTTTTCATTTTTCTGGGATAACTGCCCAGAAGTACAATTGCTAGGTTGTATGGTAAGTTTGTGTGTAGTTTTATAAGAAACTGCCAAACTGTCTTCCAGACTGTCTATACCATTTTACATTCCCACCAACAATGTGTAAATAATCCAGTTTCTTTGCATCCTCACCAGCATTTGGTGTTGTCATTATTTTCTATGCTAGTCATTCTTTTTTTTATAATAATTTTTTATTATGTTAGTCGCCATACAGTATATCCTTAGTTTTTGATGTCATGTTCCATGATTCAGTCATTCTGAGAGATGTGTGGTGATACCTCACTCTGATTTTAATTTACATTTCCCTGATGGCTCATGATGTTGGACATCCTTTTATGTGCTTATTTACCACCTGCGTATCCTCTTTGGTGAATGTCTGTTCATATTTTTTTGCCCATTTTCTGATTGGATTGTTTGTGTTTTACTGTTAGGTCTTGAAAGAGCCCGGGCTTTTATAGATATCCATTTCAACGATGTGCTATTCATTCCTTTCACTCTCTGTCATTCCTGTCCTGCCAATACCCTGCTCAGGGTGACTTCCACAGTCTGACTTGTGTGACTTCTTAAAGCCTGAGGAAGCCATGATTCCATCCTCAGTAGATGGAGAACAAAATACAGGTCATCTGAACTCACGAGCAATCTTGATATGTATATGTAATTCACATATCATAAAGTTCACTTATTTAAAGTGCACTGTTCAGTGATTGTGCACTACGTAATTCCACAAAATTTTCATCACTGCAAAAAAGAAATCTCGTACCAGTTAGCAGTCACTCCAGATTTCCCCATTGTCCCATTCTCCCAGTGCCTGGAAACCACTAATCTACTTTTTCTCTCTGTGGATTTGTCTGTTCTAGACATTTGATATAGATGGAATCATGCAATATGTAGCTTTTTGTGTCTGGCAACTTTTAATTAGCATAACGTTTGTAAGATTCACCCATGTTGTAGCATATATCAGTCCTTCATTCATTTTTATGGCAGAATAATATTCCATTGTGTGGATATTGCCACATGTTGTTGATATATTCATTAGCTGATGGTTATTTAAATTGTTTCTACTTTTTGGCTATTATGAATAATGCCACTGTGAACATTATGCACAAGTTTTCCTGCGGATGTATACCTTTACGGAGATATACCTAGGAATGAAATTGCTGGGCCTTATGGTAACTCTATATTTAACTGTCTGAGGAACTGTCAAATTGTTTTGCAAAATGGCTGTACCAGTTTACATTCCCATCTGAGAGTTTTAATTTCTTCACACCCTCACCAACATTTGTTATTTTTAATTATGATCACTTGTTCTTAATTATGACCATTCTAATGGCTATCAGGTGGTACTGGATTGCGGTTTTGATTTGCATGTCCCTAATGACTAATGATGTTGAACATTTTTACTTGTGTGTACTGGCTGTTTGTCTTTTTTTGTGGAGAAATTTCTAATTCAAATCCTTTACCCATTTTTAAATTGGGTTATTTGTCTTTTCATTTATATATTCTAGATGTTAGACCTTTATCAGACAGATGATTTGCAAATATTTTCTCTCATTCTATGGATTGTATTGTCACTTTCTTAATCGTGTCCTTTGAAGCACAAACATTAATTTTGAATAAGACCATTTTAACTATTTTTCCTTTAATTGCTTTGCTTTAGGTATCTTAGCAATTTTTAAATTAATACTTTTTTTACTCTTTATTTTCAAAGTGCTCCGCACTCACAGCAAGTACCCACTCTCTTCCTAGTTCTTTTACGCAGATGAACTTTCTCCTACTTTCTGAGAAGGCTGAGATTATTTGCCATTAATTCCTCAACTATATAAGTTTCAACGTGTTTTCATTCTTCCTCCTCTTGTCACCCCCCCCCTTTGAAATACGGACATTTTGCTTTTCTTTTTTAAGATGAATACCTCCACCTGGGCCATTCCATCCCCTCCTCTAGAACTCTGATTCAGTGGTTGGCCTCCCTCTCCCTCAGAGCATCAGTAATCTCTCCTCTGCTATTCTTTCTCTGCTCTCATATAATCTCAGGTCTCTGTTTCTCCTTTCAAGAAAAATATTGGGGGCAGAAACTCTCCTCAATTTTATTTTCCCTTTAACCTACCAACCTCTTTGACTTTTCCCCTTACTTTTCATCCTGAGAGAGCTGTTTCACCTCATCTAAAATATTGCAATAATTTTCTCAGTGAAGTACCTGATCTCCCACTTTGATTCATCTTACACACTTTCCATGAGATAAATCTTCCCAAGGTGAAATTCTTACCACCTAACTCTCCTGCCCAGAAACTTCTGATGACTCTTTTAATATTGAGTTATCTATAAGACTCCTTAGTATCTGTAAGACTCCCTGATATTCAAAGTTCTTTGTAATACGCTTTCTCAACTCTGACACATCTGGACAACCTACTCTTCCCTGAACACCCTCTCCCCAGTCTTGCCTAATGCCCTCTCCCCAGAATGCCTGTCTTCCTTTGTCTCCTTATATGGAAATTCTGTCTTTGTTTAAATGTCTTGAAGTCGATGGCACTCTCCAATCTTTAAATCCCTGTCACATTGCAAACTTCTGTGTGGACCTTATTATGCTGTCTTGCACTGTAGCTTTTAAAAATAGATTGTAAGCTCTCCAAAGGCAAAGACAAGCTCTCCAAAGGCAAAGGCTTGTCCACCTCTGGGCCCTCTCTAACAACCAGATGGGGCTTTAGATCTAGTAGGTAATGAGTAAGTTTCCTTAACTTGATTTGATTTGAAAACAAGAACCTGAACACCCATATCCTTGGAGAAAAATCTGGAAAAGAGAAAGCAGAAAACATGGGGTAGACAGAGATTAGTGAGACTGAGTAGGTAATTTATGCTTTAGCTTTACAGTGAATCGGAACACAAGCTTAAAACTTCATTTTTTCTGAATGTCACTTTTGGCTTTTAAAATTAATCCATGCATAGCAGATGCATTCTTTATTTTCAAAGCTCTAGGGGGAAAAAAAAAGGAACTGGTTGAGTAAAATTATGTAGAGTCACCTTATATGACAAATTATATCATCTGTTCTGAATGAAGGCCCTAAAATTGCTATGAAAGATGTCATGTTCATCTCCCAGTTAGGGAGAAAGGGAAGCAGCGAGTTGCCGGAACTTTTGAACTGTGAAGTCTTGCATATAAGTTGACCTTCAAAGTTTAAAATATTTCCTACAAAACATGGGTCAGTTGATATGCTACTAGTTGATAGGCAGTGATGGTCTCTCGGCTGCCTCTTGAAGCCACTCTTAACGGATTGATGGGTCACAAAATCAATATCATGACCAAACTCAATATGGAATCAAAGATAAACCCAATATCAAATTTTTATATTAAAAAGCTTTAGGTTAACCTATATACTAGATTGTATTCATACCTCCCTTATATGCATTATTAAACTCTATTAGGTAGTCAAATAAGGTAAATTGATTAAATATTTACCTGTCTGGGTAGGGTGACTGAAAAATGATTTTAATTTTTAGGTCTCAATAGGAATGTGATGCTCTTTATTATTTTATATTTTCATTTGGGGATATTCAAATTGATTTCTAAACTGTAAGCTATTGAAAACTGGGAAACCATTATATGTATATATATATGTATATATATATGTGTATATATATATATTTATTTATTTATTTTTTTAACAATCTAGTCCTATTAGAATTCCTTTAGGATTCTAATTATTCAATAATACTAATAATGATAAACCTTAATACCAATTGAGTGCTTACTAAGGTCTGGATACTTTCCTAAATTCTGCATGTTCATTCTTTTAATTCCCATAGCAAGCCTGTGAGATATTTTCTTCTCTTTTCAAGGGAGAAAATGAGGCTTCAATATTCGCTCAAGGTCATTACATTACATAAGTGGCTGAGCCAGAATTGGAACCCAGGCAGTATGACTCTAGGGTCTGTGCTCCCAACCACTCCATTTTCTTCAATAAATATGTATTCATTATGATGCTAATTAGAACCAAGCTGTGAACATGGCATATGTGCAGTGATATCCTGTCTATGTGTTTATTGTGTAATGTACCCAAGATGCTATGAGCCCACAGCTGGTGTCCATTAATGGCAGTGGTGTGAGAATTCAAAAATAATTTCCAGAGCATCTTGGTTACAAGGCATTATATCATTTTCATTATTCAGTGATCTTTAAATTGTTGGACTTAAAAGAGATTTGTTATTTGGATATCTAAAGTAGTTTTTTCTTCTCCTAAAAGTTGTGTTTGAAATGGGAGTAATGGAAGATTAGTGTGCTTTCTGATATTTCAGTAGGATTTTTAAAATTTTTATTCCAAGTTATTTCTCTACTTATGTCCTTCCAAAGAAAGAGATAAAGGAAACTTTTAGATTTTCTTTATATCATCACTAAATTTATTGAATGAGAGAAAAATAAAAAAATTTAAAGACTTTTAAGGAGACTTTGTTTTATCTTTAGGTTAAGAGTACTCTCCAGGGACGCCTGGGTGGCACAGCGGTTAAGCGTCTGCCTTCGGCTCAGGGCGTGATCCCGGCGTCATGGGATCGAGCCCCACATCAGGCTCCTCCGCTATGAGCCTGCTTCTTCCTCTCCCACTCCCCCTGCTTGTGTTCCCTCTCTCACTGGCTGTCTCTATCTCTGTCAAATAAATAAATAAAATCTTTAAAAAAAAAAAAGAGTACTCTCCAACTTTCTACTCCTACTCTTAGATACATTATGAGTATCTGCACAAAGGAATACTATGTAGCTATTAAAAAGAATGAGTTAGGATAGCGTGGGTGGCTCAGTCTCTTGATTTAGGCTCAGGTCATGATCTCGGGGTCAAGGAGCCGAGCCCTGCTGTGGGCTCTGCACTGGGCATGGAGCCTGCTGAAGATTCTCTTTCTTCCTCTCCTTCTGCCTCTCCCCTCCTGCTTGTGTGTGTGTGTGCTCTCTCTCTCTTTCACTCACGCTCTGTCTCTCATAAATGAAATTAAATTAAATTAAAGAATGAGCTGAATAAATATGTTCTGACAAGGAAAGATGTCCGTGATATATTAAGTAAAAAGAGCAAGTCCTAGAAATATGTTCAATATTCTCTCAAGAGCCCATGAATATATAGAGATTATATATTTGTAAATGCATATAAAGTTGATTGGAATGGTGTACACCAAGCTGTCAAGTATGGTTGACTGGGGAAAAAACTGAGATTGAGGGAAGGAGTGAAGTAGGACTTTTTATTCTGTATATTTGTTTTATTTGTAATTATATGTGCATTTATTCCTATTTTTATTGGATTGGGTTTGTTTTTCTTGAAAATAATGCCCCCAATACAAAAAAAAAAAAAAAAAAAAGCAAAGATAGTAAGATATTCCCATACACCCAGTCACTCAAAATGAAGAAATGTAAACATATTTCTCATATTTGCTTTAGAAAATTTTTAAAGTTAAAATCATAGTAACTGAAGTATCCTTTGTTTTTTTTCCTGGTTCTATTCCTTTATTTCCTTCCCTGAAGCCACCAACTGTCATCAATGTCTAGCCATGTCAGTATCTTTAGATCTAGTAAAACATTTTTACTACTATGTTGCGTTCTATAATATAAATATATCACAATTACCTCACCTTTTATTGATGGATGTTTGGGTTATTTCCATATTTTTTTTCTTATAGATGGCTCTTCAGTGATCACCTCTATACCTGTCTCATTGTATACTCGTGTGAGAGGTTTTCTAGGGTAGGGCTTCTCAAACTTTTTGTCTGTCAAGACAAAGACAGAAAAGGATTTTTGCATGGCACACTGTGGTAAAGAGGTGAGTGGTAAATGGCAGGGTCTCTGGCTAACTCAACCCAACTGCCATCCTGAGGGCTGAAGGAGTCATTTTTTTCAGTATACCTGTAATATCTTGCCACATCACACCTGTTGAGAGATTCTGCTCTCAGACATTGTCTCTCAAACTTATAAATTTAATGTTTATTTGAATCACCTGGTGATCTTATTAAATTACAGGTTTCGAATCTGCAGGTCTGGCATTTGGCCTGAGACTCTGTGTTTCTAAAAAAATATCTAGGTAGTATAATGCTTCTATTAACCAGGCTGTAGTGCTTTGCTTTCCAATACAATAACCACTAGCCACACATGGCTACTGAGCCCTTCAAATGAGGTTAGTCCAAATTGAGAAGTGTTCTAAGTATAAAATACACACTAGATTTAGTGTGAAAAAATAATATAAAATATCTCATTTATACTTTTATATTATTACCCATTGATTATTAATTACATGTTAAAATTATACTGTTGTGAATATATTAGGTTAAATAAAATATTACTACTAAAATTAATTTTCCCTATTTTTTTTATTTCAATTTGGCTACTGAAACATTTAAAAGTATGTATGCGGCTTGCTTTACATTTCTGTTGAACAGTGCTGCTCTGTAATTCTGTACCTAGGGTTGAAATTACTAGGTCAACGATGTGCTCATTTTCAGCTTTACTAGATATGGCTGTTACTTTTCAAAATGATTATACTAGTTTACACTTCCACCAAGAATGTACAGGGATTCCCCTTATCCCTACTTCCTCACTTAAAATTGTCAAACTTTTATTTATGTTATCTTTGCGGGGGGGGAGAAAGAGAGAGAGACAGAGAGAGGAAGCATGGGGATGGAGGGGCAGAGGGAGAGAATCTTAAGTAGGCTCTGTGCCCAGTGCAGAGCCCAACACAGGGCTCAAGACCACGACCCTGAGATCCTGACCTGAGCTGAAATCAAGAGTTGGACACTTAACCGACTGAGTCACTCAGGCACCCCAAATTTTCAAACTTATAAAATGTCCACCTGTCTGGTGGGTTTACTTTGCAATTCCCTAATTACTGATGAGGGGAATTATCTTTTCATGTTTGTTGGTCACAGGAATTTTATCTTCCATGAATAACTTTATTTCCTTGCTTATTTGTGGTGGTTTATCACAAAGTTTGGATACTAATTCTTTGTTATATATGTTGCAATGGCTTCTCCCAGTCTGTTACTTATCTTTTTAACTTTGCTTTTGATATATTTGGTTGTATAAGAATTTGTAATTTCAGTGTAATTGGAGTCATCAGTCTTTTAAAATATGCCTATTTAAGAAATCCACTAAGAGGGATGCCTGGGTGGCTCAGTTGGTTGAGTATCTAAGTCCTGATTTTAGCTCAGGTCATGATCTCAGGGTCATGAGATTGAGCCCCTCATGGAGACCCACACTGGGCATGGAGCCTGCTTAAGATTCTCTTTCTTCCTCTCCTTTTGCCCCCCATCCCCCTGCCTGCTCTCATGCGTGCACCTTCTCTCGAAAGAAAGAAAGAAAGAAAGAAAGAAAGAAAGAAAGAAAGAAAGAAAGAAAGAAAGAAAGGAAAAGAAAAGAAATCCATGCTGAGTAAAGATTTTCTTTTATTGGTCTTAAAGTTTTACATCTTAAATTTTTTTTTAAAGATTTTATTTATTTATTCAACAGAGATAGAGACAGCCAGCGAGAGAGGGAACACAAGCAGGGCGAGTGGGAGAGGAAGAAGCAGGCTCATAGCAGAAGAGCCTGATGTGGGGCTCGATCCCATAACGCCCTGAGCCGAAGGCAGACGCTTAACCGCTGTGCCACCCAGGCACCCCTACATCTTAAATTTGAGTCTTCTATCTACTTGATGTTTATTTGAGAGTAGATTGTAAGGTAGCGATCTGTTTATAAGACACGTAATTTTGTGTATGTTTGTGTTTCCAGATGAAAAGCATGTTATCTCATGCATTTATTGAACAATCCAAATGTTTCCTGCTTATTTGTAATGCTTGTTCTGTCATGTGTTACAGTCCATACCTGTTTCTGCGTTAGGTTTTTTCGGAATTATTGAAGATGACTTTCAAGATCAGTAATATCTTAGGACAGTCTTAGGAAGTCCTCATAATACTGATCTGAGGCATTGAGTTATACCTAAATTAACAAGAAAATTTATCATTTATCATCCTAATTCACTTTTGAGAATGAAAGAGGATTCTTAAGCTAATTAAAATTATATAATTTTCAAAATACTCATTTCTTGACTGAAAAATGGTTTTATTACATTGGTGGACTATAAAATAGCCTGTTCAAAAACTCCTTCCAAAAATATGTTTTTCTAAAACACATACATACATTAAAGCAAAATTTTATATAAACTTTATATCCATTATCAGCACATTTAAAAAATAACAAGTAATTATTCTTGGCACAATCACATACTTTAATCATTTTCTTAACTACTTCTGTATCTATTATCATGTCACAGGTATTTTTCTGAAGAATATATTTCAAAATGAATTTATTTTTAATATTTTTACTAAATTGCTCATGATCATCTTCACAGTTTCATTTTGTGGCTTATAAATGTGACACTATTGACTCTTCAGTATAATCCATGATATTATTAATTGAAAAAGTACTTCCTCTAAGGTGTTGAGGTACTCGATAAACTCAGAACAAATTGTATTAAATGGAGGATATTTTCAGTTTTGTTTTTATATTAAAGTTTGTAAGTACATATATAAATTTATGCCAATAAGTTCGACAACTTAGATGAAGCGACACATTTTGAAAGACACAACCAAAGCTTAATCAAGAAGAAATGGATAACTGGAGTGGCCCTATATTTTTTAAAGAAATTTAACTGATAGTTAAAAACCTTGAAACCAAAAAGAAAACTGTAATCCTACATAGATACATTGGTAATTTTATAGTTCTGTGTACACTCTTCCCAGATGACATTTTTCAAGATTAAAAAAAATTCCAGCGTAGTTACCATAGTAGTGTTACCTAAGCTTCAGGTAATGATACAGTGATTCAGCAATTCTATATGTTACTCAGTGCTCATCAAGATAAGTGTGCTCTTAATCCCCTTCACCTGTTTCATTCATCTCTCCGAC
The DNA here is from genome assembly GCF_017311325.1 of Ursus maritimus. Taxonomy (NCBI): domain Eukaryota; kingdom Metazoa; phylum Chordata; class Mammalia; order Carnivora; family Ursidae; genus Ursus; species Ursus maritimus. Next base: position 10,067,945 of record NW_024426119.1, on the reverse strand, counting down.
CCACCTCCCCTCTGGTAATCATTTTAGTTTGTCTCTTTTTTCCTTTGTTTGTTTTTTTTCTTAAATTCACATATGAGTAAAATTATGTGATATTTGTGTGACTGGCTTATTTCGCTTAGCATTATACTCTCTACCTCCATCCATGTTGTTGAAATGGCAAGATTTCATTCTTTTTTATGGCTGAATAATATTCCATTACACACACACACCACATCTTTTTTATCCAATCATCTATGAATGGACAGACACTTGGGCTGCTTCCATATTTTGACGATTGTAAATAATGCTGCAATAAACATACAGGTGCATGTATCCCTTCATATTAGTTTTTGTATTTTTTTGGTTAAATACCTAGTGGTGTGTTTACTGGATCATATGGGAGTTCTATTTTTAACTTCTAAAGGACCCTCCATATTGTCTTCCACAGTGGCCGCATCAGTTTGCATTCCCACCAGGAGTGCATGAGGGTTCCTTTTTTCTCCACATCCTCACCAACACCTGTTGTTTCTTGTGTTTTTTATTTTAGCCATTCTGACAAGTATGAGGTGATACCTCATTGTGGTTTTAATTTGCATTTCTCTAGTGATGAGTGTTGTTGAGCATCTTTTCATGTGTCTGTTGGCCATGTGTCTATGTCTACTTTGTTTCATGTGTCTGTGTCTTCTTTGGAGAAATGACTGTTCATGTCTTATGCCCATTTTTAAGTTGAATTATTTGGTTATTTTTGGTGTTGAGTTATAAAAGTTTTTTTGACATATATATTTTGGATACTAACCCTTTATTGGATATGTCATTTGCAAATAGCTTCTCCCATTTAGTAGGTTGTCTTTTAGTTTTGTTGGTTTGTTTCCTTTGCTGTGCAGAAGCTATTTATTTTGATGTAGTCCAAGCAGTTTATTTTTGCTTTTATTTTCCTTGCCTCAGGAGACATATCTAGAAAGCTGTTGTCACTGCTGATGTCAGAGAGATTACTGCCTATGGCTCTCTTCAAGGATTTTTATGGCTTCCATTTTGAGTTTATTTTTGTGTGTGGTGTAAGAATGCGGTCCAGTTTCATTCTTTTGCATGTAGCTGTCCAGTTTTCCCAACACCATTTGTTGAAGAGACTGTCTTTTTCTCATTGCATATTCTTCCCTCCCAGATGACTTTTTAAAAAAGAAACTGACACCTACAAACTGATGCTAAAAATCACATGGAAATGCAGTGAACCTAGAATAGCCAAAGCAATTTTGAAAAAGAACAACAGAGGTGGACGTCTTACACTATTTGATTTTAGGAGTTGATGTAAAGCTGCACTTAATCAAGGTGATATAGTTCAGACTTAAGGCTAGGTATATGCATCATTGGAAGAGACTAGAAAGTGCAGAAATGGATCCACACATACAGTCATTTTTAGCAAATATACCAAGAAACAATTGGATATCCAAGTGCGCTAAATATAACCTCAACCATTGTCATACTTCTTAAAAATTAATTCAAAATGGATCATAGACTTAAATATAAGAGCTAAAACTTCTAGAAGAAAATACAGAAGAAAATCTTCATGATTTTGGGCTAGGCAAAGAATTCTTTAAGAGGAAACAAAAGGCATGCATCATAAAAGGAAAAAACTGATAAATTGGACTTAATTAAAATTTAAATTTTTGCCCTTTGAAAGACATGATTAAGAAAATGAAAAGACAAATCAGAGGCAGAGAAAAATTTAAAAAGCAGATGTCTGATAAAGGACTTACATCCAGAATATATAAACAATTGTCAAAAATCATTAACACAAATAACTAAGTTTTTTTTAAAGAAAGGCAGAAGATTTAAACAAACACTTCGCCAGTGACAATATACAAATGGCCAATAATCACTTGAAAATATGCTCAACATCATTAGTCATCAGTCAAATGCAAATTAAAACCAAAATGGCATAGCACTACACACCCACTAGAATGACTACAATTAAAGATTTATAATATCAAATGTTGTTGAAATCTGGAGCAAGTAGAATTATCATATATTACTGGCAGGAATGTGGTATGATACACGCACTTTGGAAAACAGTTTGACTGTTTCTTATAAAGTTAAACATACACTAAGCATATGACTCTCCAGTCCCACTCCTAACATATGTCCCCATAAAGATTTATACATAAATATTCATAGCAGTTTTATTCATGATAGCACCAAAGTGGAAATAAGCCAGATGTTTTTTAGCAGGTGAACTGTGGTACATTCATATAATGGAGTACTAGTCAGCAGTACAAAGGCAAAATCTTCTGATACAGGCAATAGTATGGATGAATTGCAAAAGCATTATGCTAAGGGAAAGAAGCCAGAAACAAAGGACCATATACTGTACCATACAGTTTATATGAAATTCTGGAAAAGACACAGAGAACACATCACATCAGTGGTTGTCAGGAGCTAGAGAAAGATGGGGGAATCGACAGCAAAGATACAAGGGAACTTTGTGGTGTGATGGAAATGTCCTATATCTTAATTGTGGTGATTGTTATATGACTGTATACAGTGAGTCAAAACTCATTTAACTATATACTTCAGTATTACATGTAAATATTATAAATTATACCTCAAAACATTAAAATGTGTTAATATTTCATCCCACATATTTTTCATTAACACTGTCTTTTTAGCTCCATTCAGAATACCTTTTTGATAATATTTTTATAAGACAAAAATCTCTATGATTGTTTTTTCTTTAAGATTTTATTTATTTGAGAGCAAAGCAAGAGAGATCACAGAGGGAGAGGGAGAAGCAGACTCACTGCTGAGTGAAGAGCCTGATGTGGGGCTCAATCCCAGGATCCTGGGATAATGACCAGAGCCGAAGGCAGATGCTTAATGACTGAGCCACCCAGGTACCCCTTGAAATATTTTAAAGTACACTGGAGAACATGGGTTACCTGGGTGGCTCAGTCAGTTAAGTACCTGACTCTTGATTTCAGCTCAGGTCATGATCTCAGAGTCCTGAGATTGAGTACCACATGGATGGGGTTCCCTTCCCAGTGGAGAGTCTGCTTTTCTGTCTCTCCCTTTGCCCCTCCCCCCACTCACACATGTTCTTTCTAAAATAAATAAATAAATCTTAAAAAAAAAAAAGTACACTGGAGAACAAACTTCCATTATTGAAATTTATTAAATTCCTATTTGGATCTTAAATGAATTAAAGGAATTTAATGTTGAAAATTGTGAAGTTATTTTAGAATTCATTTGATCTGAGTGAAAACTCATGCTTCCCAGAGTAATATATAAACATATCTTATGTAGCCGCAATTGTTTAATTGTGTTTTTCAGGCACAGGTGTTTTTGTTTTTTTGTTTTTGCTTTTTACAAGAGTAATTTTTTTTAAAAATGAAATTTTGTATTTAAAAAAAGCTTTTTTTAAAAAAGTCTGGTTGTTATCTTAACCAGACTTTTCCCAGACTTTTCCACTAATGTCCTCTTTCTGTTCAAGGGTCTAATTGAGGGTACCACATGGCATCATGTCTCCTTAGTTTCTTCTGGTCTGTGGTAGTTTCTCAGCCTTTCCTTGATTTTCATGACCTTGATCCTTCTGAGGAATATTGGTCAGGTGTTCTATGTAATAACCCTCAATTTGGGTTTGTCTGATGATGATCTTCTGATTAGACTGTACTTAGAGGTTTGGGGGAATAATACCAGACGTGTATTCAGCCACGAAAAAGAAGGAAATCCTGCCTTTTGTGACTGTATGGATGGACCTTGAAGGCATTATGCTAAGTGAAAAATAAGTCAAACACAGAAAGACAAATACAGTCTGTTCTCATTTATATGTAGAATCTAAAAAATCAAACTTTTAAAAACGGAAGGGTGGTTGTTGGGTGTGAGGGAATCCAGGAGATGTTAGATATTGGTCAACATCTAGCAGCTTGTATTCCTGCATCCTTCATTTTTATCAGCAAACACCTTGTATGATGTCTTTAAAATGGTGGTGTTAATTACTTATATCAGGAAATGGTGATGGAAAGTGATTTCTGGTCATCTTGCAGATTTAGCAACATATGGGAAATGCAAATGCATCTCACCACAAGATAAGACCGTGGCACATGTTGGAATTTCAAAACAAAGAGCCTGCTAAAGCCATCCCACCGCTATCCCAGCTTATCTTATTGCATTTTTATTACAGCTTATTTTAATACACTTTGCAAAGTGTATACTCTGATTCAGATGTCAAACTATATGGAATTCCCTGATGGCAAGTGTCAACTGGACTGGAGGACAGGCCAGGATAAATGATCACACATTTATGGCTTACCAGAAGTCTTAAACAATTCAGAGTTCAAAGGATAATGATAATGATGTAGCCAAAGGCTCAGAATAAATAGTGGGGGACCATTGGCACCCTTTACTGATTTTTATCTTGGTGAAGCTGGGATTACCCCACAACTTTTCTTTAGGACTGAGCCTCTGAGATCATCCATTACATTTTGTCTACTTTAAGTCCAGCATGAAACCATAATCTCTTTCAAATGTCTTAAAACCTATCCTAGAAATCTGCCCCTCGATTTTGATTGGGAGTCAGAGTTAAGTGACTATGGTGTTGAGAGAAGCTGGCATGTCTGGGTTGTGGGAACTGGGAGAAAAGAAAATGTAAGGATAAAATCACATCCGTGAATCACGTGGAGTAGAGAGGCAGGAAGGACATAGGATTTCTCCACTGATGGGTCTTTGTGTCGAGAACTAAAAATTGCAGGGTACTGCTGTACTCTTCTGAGCTAATCAAAAGCAGCAGTTAGTACGGAGTGGAAGCTTTCATTGTTAAATGACAGGGAAGTTTATACTGCATGCATGACAGCATGTCTAAATACTGTGGAGGACAGAAACATGAAACAGTTCCTTCCTTCACTGAGCTTATATTTTTAAAGGGATCTACAATATTTGCACATAGGGGCCTGTCTTAGTTCCTTGCAGAGAGCATAGTCCCTTAGTCCAAGTATTCTCAGATTCAGATTTAGAGAATAAGTATGCCAGTGATCTTCTTTTGTTTTTCTCATTTATTTCATGTAATTAAATGGCTTCCGACCTTGTCTTTTTTTTAGATTGCCCTCACAGAATTATCATTTCTATCTTTGAGCTGCCTTCTTGTTCCATTATGGAATAAAATTCCTATTGTCCTAGGTCATTAGGGAATAAATTGTTTGGGGAATAAAAGAATCAGTTTGCCATATAGTTGGGGATTTGGCAATTTATGCCCCAAGTATTTTGACTTTAATTTTGAATGAAAACATTTCTTAGATGTGTCTTTTAAAACAGAAATTGTTGGGGCACCTCGGTGGTGCGGTCAGTTAACCGTCTGCCTTTGGCTCAGGTCATGATCCAGGGGTCCTGGGATTGAGCCCGGCATTGGGCTCTCTGCTTAGTGGGGAGTCTGTTTCTCCCTCTCCCTCTGTGTTCTGTCTCTCTCACTCTCTCAAATAAATAAAATCTTAAAAAACAAAAAACAAAAAAACAACCCAGAGATTGTTTATCTTGACTTGATCTTGTCTTGATTCAGGTTCATGTTTAGGATTGTCATAGTTTTATGGTGTGGATATTTATGGTGCTGGGCATGAAGCTGAGTGATTGAGTTTGTCAGTATATAGCTCTGCACCGGGATAACCCCTATCCCCAGGAGCCTTGGAACTGCCTTGGTTGGCAGGCCTCTGGGAGGATGCCTGTGTCCTTAGGTGCTCTTCGATTTCTCTTTCTCCCCTGCCTGTTTATGAGCTAATAATTCTTTGTTGGCTAAAGCTGTAGAATGAGTTTCTTCTCTTGTTTTTTTGTAACTGGCTTTCCTCTGTGCCAGCATCTGCCACTGACAACCTTGCCACCTACCCTGTCATTGTTTCCGACCTCTGCTTCTGCTTCCAGTCTCTCTTGCTGCCTGGCAGCTCTCTCCCCTTACTCTCTCTTCCTTCTCCTTTGTTCTCATAGATGTTGTCGGCAAATCACAGTAAGGCTTTTCCTGCAAACAGTGATCGGATCTTCCTGTAGCTCGTCAGCACGTTCAGCTGTTTTTGTAGCCACATGTTCAGGGGCTCACTCTGAACCTTAAACACTTTAAGAAGAAGGTGCATCTGAATTTGAAGCCAAGGACTTGCCAGGAGATTTGTCTCTGTATAAATGAAGTCTTACTCTATTTCCCATGAAGTGTAGTGACCCATACTAAGGGTATTCTTTTTGTCTTAAATAAGGTAGAATAATTTAGTGTATTTATTATCTTCCTTGAATGATTCCCATTATTTGACTGGTTTTCCAGCGTATAGAGGCATATGGGATTGATATTCTCAAATGTTCGGGGCCCAGAGAAAATGCCAGCCCTTCTGTGAAGCCTTCTTTAACCCTTCTGGTGCCTTCTCGGATTCTGTCATAGCATTTATTCACCTGTCCTTGCAGCACATATGTTCTCTCTCTTGGCAGATTAGAAGCTCTTTGAAGTACAGGAGGGAGTGGGAATCTATTCCTGTCGTTTTTGTATCCCCTGTTTACTACTGCTCTGAAAACAGTCCCTTGTATTTAGTAGCTGTCCCTAACATGTTCTGTGGAGTTGAGTAACCCCCTCTCTCACCCAGTCCTTTCTGTAGTTTGCAGCCATGCTAGTCCAGGGTCGCTCCACTGTGTCCTCTTGCACTTGCTCATGTTGAAACTCCTCTGCCAGTTGCACAAATTCCTGAGTTCCTCCTGTAGTCTGTCCCCAGAGTGCCTGGCTCCTTGCTGGTTGGGGGAATTTAGTGTCACACTGAAACCTCTTCTAGTACCTTCTTAAAGGTATAAATAAGTAAAGTTCTTTACAGTTCTCTGTCCTTAGAGAGAAATGCTTGTTTGTTCCTCATATATTTTTTGGTCTCTAAGCCATTCATGCCCAACAACAAAATCGCCTTGTTACTTTTTAACAGCTTTATTGATATATAATTCACACATCATACAATTCACCCATTTAAAGTATATAATTCAGTGTTTTTCTGTATGTTCAGAGTTGTGCAACCATCACCATAATCTAATTTTAGAACATTCTCATCATCCCCAAAAGAAACCTCGTGCCCATTAGCAGTCACTTTCCACTTCCCCAGTCCCAGGCAACCATGAATTACTTTCTGTCTCTATAGATTTTCCTGTGGTGGACATTTCATATAAATAGAATCGTACCATATGTGAACTTTTATGACTGGCTTCTTTCACTTGATACTACTGATTTTTCAAAATGCTCTTATAACTTTTCCACAAAACAGATGTGGTCTTATAATCTCATAATTCCTTCTGTGGCCTGGTTTTTATTGAATTTGTGATATTTGGTTAAGTTGCAAAATATACTGTCACACATCAAATATCATTGGATGCTGATGGTATTGTAAATGGCCCTATTTCAGAGCCAAGAGAATTTTGCCCAAGATTATATTTCATAGGGCTGATCCAAACTCTTGCCATGGTCAGATGAATTGGGTTGTAATAGGACTCCATGGTTTTCACACTGACACATCTTCTGTTGGGCTATTTGAAGCTTTGGGTTGTATAATTCCCAAGGATTATAAAGTGTTGGTGCTGGAAAGAACCCAGCAGTCACTTAGCCTAGGTTTTCTTTCTCCAACTCCTATCTCATTTTACAGATCTCAGAAAGTTACTTGTTTAAGGTCAAATAGCTAATTAATAGAGTCAGTTATAACAAGATTAGGATCAGTGTGTCTCAGTTACTAATCCACGGTTCTTTCCTTCACTTCTTTTGGGCTTCGTTGCTGTTTTAGCATGGGTTCTCTAGAAATCAGAGGCTGAAGAAGGAATTCAAAGGTCACCCTGTGGAGAGTTTACTCATAGTTCAGAGTTGTGTCATCTTGCTCCACTGATAGCCAATTGGAAAGCCAGATTCTGAGCCCTGGTGTGGGATTTTGTCCAAGTTTGGAGGTTTGGAAGAATCCAGAAACTCAGGGTATTTAGCTAATTAGCAGTCAATGGGGAACATCTTCCCCTCCCCCACAGTGTCCCTGGCTGGCCTCAGGGAGGCCCTGAGGAGGCATCTAAGATTTGAAGTCATTTCTGAGGATGACAGCATCTTCAGCTAATGCTTTTGAAGGAGTTAGATTGACATTCTTTCCTCTAACAAGATATTTTTTCACATTGCTGTGGTTGAGATTTTTCAGGTATTTAAATATTCAAAAACCCATAACTAAAACTTTTGGTTAGAAAAGTTATTCTCTTGATCATCTCTCCTCTTTCCAATAAAGAAAACACAAGGAAAGAAAGAAAGTAAGAAAGAAAGAAAAAGAAAGAAAGAAAGAAAGAAAAGAAAAGAAAAGAGAAAAAGAAAGAAAACACCGAGATAGGCTTTTCAGACTTGTAATTGCTCAGTACCTAGGTTTCTGTGTATGTTGTCCAACATGGAGAGATTTCCTCTGCTAATTCAATTCTAATTCTTTGCTTGAGATGAACTAACTCCAGCCTGTATTGAGATATCTCCTGCTGTGACTTGTTAGAGTTTACTTTCACTATATTTACCCTACTTCCTTTCATTTATATACTACTTCAGGATTAGTCTCTCCTAGTTTGCTTATATGCTAATTTTCCTCCTAGATGTCTTTAAGCTTCCCCCCCATTAGAATTCTTTTTTTTTTTTTTAAAGATTTTTATTTATTTATTCGACATAGAGACAGCCAGCGAGAGAGGGAACACAAGCAGGGGGAGTGGGAGAGGAAGAAGCAGGCTCCCAGCGGAAGAGCCCGATGCGGGGCCCGACCCCACAACACTAGGATCACGCCCTGAGCCGAAGGCAGACGCCCAACCACTGTGCCACCCAGGCGCCCCCCCCCCATTAGAATTCTAAATGATTGTTGACTGTCTGAACATGGGCTGGATTATTTGACCGAGGCTATTTTGTCCAGTAGAATTTGGAGAGTGGACAAAGAGAAAATTAAGTCTTTAAGCTTTTCAGTGAATAATTGCTAATGAAAATTTTAAAGTAAGTTTGGAAAGGTTCGAAGATGACAGAGGCTCTTAAGTTAATTCATGAATAAAAGGAGTTTCTTTCAGTGTAGGAACAAATGCTTACCTTACAAGAAAAGGATGCCAAAACGGTGGTTAAATAATAACCATGGTTATAAGAAATGAAGAAGATCACACAAAGAAGAGGAGATTTGTAACAATGACATTGTAAAATCATAAAATGTCCAGCTGTGAGAGACGTTGGAAATAATTGAGTTCAGTCCACTTCCTCCTTCAAGTGAAGAGGCTGAGGCTGAAAGAGGTCAAGTGAGTCAGGGCCAAACAATACTTAGAATCAGATCCAAGACTTGAACTGAGGTCTTTGGATTCCAGATGCTTTTTCCACACCTACTTTGTACCACAAAGTACAACATCTCCTGCAAGTATGTTTCATGTATCTTTTCCTGAAGAACTTCTACAGAACTGCTTTTACTATATGGTGGCTTTTTTTCCCCCCACTGCAGTATTTGGTAAAATTAAAGGTACTTGAGTTTTTATTTATTTTTAATGTTTCAAAACACATTGAATATTAAAACTTAGAGTGTGTGTAATGACTACATTGACAGTGTAGTGTCTGTTAAAGGGCTTCAATAAGAAAATCAAACCATCTTAGTAGCTGAGGATAGTGTAATAATTTTTAAAAAGCATTTTAATAGTTGCTTTTGTCATAAACTTCCTTTCAAGATTGCTATTAAAACCCAAAATGTGTCTTAAAAGACTCCAACGTTCGTCCGGAGTCCTAGCAATCACCCGTGTGTATGATCCTTCGTCAATGCCACTGTAAGCTATAGGGTGCCAGTACCAAGCTGGGGCCAAACCAAACAAAATCCCCCACACCCCCTGCCTTTATCAGAGCTATCCTAGCCCTGCTTCTGGTCCCAAGGCTTTGTGAGAGGAGTGCAGGCTGAATTTCAGACCCCATGGCCAGATGCCTTTGGGCAGTTGACAGCTATAATCTGGGGACACAGTTCAGCTCTTTTGGAAGCACATACTTATATACCTTTCATCTTTGTGATTCTGGAATTACTTTTATGAAAACTGACATATTACAATTTTATCTTAAAGAGTTTGCATCTGATTAAAATATGGATAGAATCTAATTTTTAAAAATATATGCAGTTCTACGTTAAAAAGCCAGTTATATTTTCTGGAGGACAGCTGCTATGAAAATAGCATTTGTTGGTCATAATCTATTAATTCTTTTTAGATTTATTATTAGATGTTTCCTCATTCATTCAAGAATCAGTTTCTATAACGCAATACTACGTTGTTACTTACGTTTAATTAGTTAATGTGTATTTGAAGAGAGTCTTGGTAAAATCTGCAGGTTTTTCTAGAAGTTATACTGTTTTAGATCTTTTTTAAAAGATACATTTATTTATTTTAGAGGAGGGGGACAGAGAGAGAGAGAGAGAGAGAGAGAGTGTGTGTGTGTGTGTGTGTGTGGCAGGGAGGGGGGAGAGGGAGAGAGAGAATCTAAAGCAGACTCCCTGCTGACCATGGAGCTGAACAGGGAGCTCCACGTACGGCTCCACCTGGGGCTCCATTGGGAACTTGATCCCACGACCCTGAGATCATGACCTGAGCTAAAATCAAGAGTTGGACACTCAACCACCTGAGCCACCCAGATGGCCCTGTTTTGGATTTTTGTGGTTGTAACCAGTCATTTTGAAATGGTTTTGGAGAGCAGACAATTGCAGGGAAGGCAATAGTATGGAGACTAGGATGTGGGCTGCTGCTGTGCCTTAAAACTTTCTTCCCTAGATGCTTGATTTTCCACCTGTGGGCCAATAATTAGGAAAATGAGATAACATTAAAGCAATATTGTTTTTCATATCATATTATTAATAGCTGTTAGTCTTTTACACTAACTACTAGAGATTCTGTGTTTTTCAGGTAGTGAGTAATGGTATACTCATTATTAAGTGGTTGAACACCTGAAGGTAAATAACCATACGTATATCCCACAGGAGTGTTTTTATAAAACACACAATTTTAATAGTAATAAATAACAGAATTGGTGCTTACAGTTTGCCATTTGCTTTTATATATGTGATCACATTTAATCCTGACTATAATTCTATAAAATAGGAATTATTATTAATCTCATTTTGTGGGTAACTGCTTTGCCCAATGCCCCTTTTCTTCCCATCCTGTATTCTTTCCTATTTTATCTGTGCTCCTAGCTCCACTTATCACCTGTAAAACTAACTATATCAAATTTATATCACTAACCCTGAGCTCCAGATTTTTAAATCCAATGATCTTTTTGACTTCTCCATCTATATGTCTCAGAAATAGCTCAAATTCAACAAATCTAAAACTGAACTTATGGTCTTCCCTGTCAAACTTGTCCTCTTCCACTGCTTTCTTTACTAATGAATGACATCGCCATCCACCATCCATCTAATTGTACAAAACCAGAAATCGAGGTCTTGCCCTTAAACTGTCCTTTTGCTTGCCCCATACCCAGAATGTCAGAGATTCCTCTCAGTTTTGCTTTCTACGTAGTTCTCAGATCTGCTCACTTCTCTCCATCTCCAGGGCCACCGTTCCTGTCCAAGTTCTAAAGCATCTCCTCTTTGTACTGCTCCAGTAGCCTCCTGACTGGTCACCTCTCACTGGAGCTTCTTGCCTACCCATAATCCATTCTCCACCCAGTGACCAGAATGATCTCAAACACAACCATCTACCCTCTTAAAACCTTAATGAGTTTTACTTCAGGAACTTCCTACTCCTCTTTAAAATAAGACCAAAATTTCACCATGGCTGATAAGGACTTGTAGTGTAGTCTCTGCTTCCCGTCCATGCTCACCTTTGGCCAGGTTCCCTCAGCTCTCTGAGTGTTTTAATGTACCACATTCCCTCCTGCCACAGACCTTTGCACGTGCTTTCCCTTTGTTTGGAATTGTCTTCCTGCTGCGTCTAGTTACCTCCTACTCTACCTGGTCTTAGCTTCTTTAGGGAAACCATCCCTGAATCCTAATCTATAGCAGATTTAGTCTCCACATAGTACTCTCTCCTGTCATTTACCTTTTATGCATTTAGCACAGTTGCACTGTTATAATTATTTGTGTGATATTAAAAAAAAAATATTCCTCACTGTCACCAGACCATAAGCTCCATGATGTCAGGGACTGTGTCTGGCTTTGTGTACTGTTCCATGCTCATTGTCTAGGATCATGCTCAATTCATGGTAGCTCCTCAATATATATTTGTGAATGAGTGAACAAATGGACCTGATAGGCTGTAAGGCCTCTTCTAACATTCTATGATTTTATAGGGGACAGAGAAGTGTACCATTAGATAAGTATTGAATGAAGTGTAATTCTTCACCACATATGAGAAATGGTGACAGTGTCTTTTGTTGAGACAGAAACTGATCCCTAAGAGTATGGCTTCCCAAAGACCAGAGTGAAAGGTTTCCTGGTCTCTAGTATCCTAGCTAGGCTCTATCTCAGGGTGGCTTGAACAGCATTTTGACTCTGTAAGTGGAGACAAATGCATAAAAATAAATGGCTGTCAGAGCACCTGGGTGGCGCAGTCAGTTAAGCATCTGCTTTCAGCTCAGGTCATGATCCCAGGGTCCTGGGATCAAGCCCCACATCAGTCTCCCTGCTCAGTGGGGAGTCTGCTTCTCTTTCTCCCCCATGCTCTCTCTCACCCTCTATCTCAAATAAATAAATAAAATCTTTAAAAATAAATAAATAAATGACTGTGGAAGGAATGGCACTCAGGTATATCTAGCACACAGTTTTGGGGATCCTAATATCTTTCTCCAGTAAAAGGAACTAAAGATCTTTGGAGAAATACTTGATTCTAGGACTGGGGCAGGAAATATACAATATGAGCCTGAGGCATCTTGTAGTGCCAGAAAGTAAGGAAGCACTTACAAGAAACACAATGGTGGGTTATGTTAGGGACACAAGAGCCAAACGAATGAGTTCCCAATGGTCACAGCTGGAAGAATTCAAGCAACAAAATAAAGTATTATTGTATCATAACCAAAAGTATAAAGTAAACATACGTGAGTGTGTATTTATAAAAATAAATGATTGAATAAATTAGCGAATGGGAGAGAATAGAAAAATCTATGATAAATAGGTGGGGATGAACAGACAAATCTCTCGTGCAGAAGAATTCCAAATAATTTATGTAGCTACTTTGTCCTCGAGAGGTGGAATATAAATCACCACTCCATAAGTGTATGCTGCATTTAGTGCCTTCCTTCCGAGGGTGCCACATGGAAAGCATGGGGGAGGGTAACCTTACAGTGGAGAAATCTGACAAACACCATCTTTGCCAGGCCATAAAGATTAATATCAACAGGGACATGTAGTGTTCATAACATGCACCCTGGATATGATGTGATGAGAATCCCCTTCCTCCCCCAAACCTACCACACCAGCATAATCATGAGAAAGACTTCAGACAAATCCCAACTGAGAGACATTCTACAAATTACTTGACCAATCATTTTTCCTCAAAACTGTCAAGGTCATTAAAAACAAAGAAAATCTGAAAACAATCACAGCCAAGAGAGCCTAAGCAAACATGACTACAGAATGTAAAGTGTATCTTGGATGGGATCCTGCAACAGAAAATGGACATTAAGTTAAAACTAAGGAATGTGAGGGGTGCCTGGGTGGCTCAGTCGTTAAGCATCTGGCTTTGGCTCAGGGCGTGATCCCAGGGTCCTGGGATCAAGGCCCGCATCAGGCTCCCTGCTCAGTGGGGAGCCTGCTTCTTCCTCTGCCTGCCACCCCCCTGCTTATGTTCCCTCTCTCGCTGGCTGTGTCTCTCTCTGTCAAATAAATAAATAAATAAATCTTTAAAAAAAACAAACCAAAAAAAACCTAAGGCATGTGAATAAAGTATGAATGTTGGTTAAAAATAATATATCAATATTGGTTCATTAATTTTGATAAATGTACCATACTAATTTGTTAATAATAGGAAAAGAAACTGGGTGTGGGATATGTGTACTATCTTTCCAAATTTCTATTTTTCTAACATAGTTCTAAACTTTTAAAAAATTACTGGAACTTTTTAAAAGGTGGCTAAATACATAAACTAATTGGATGGGGAAGAGTTAAAGATGACTCTGGAATTTCAGGGTCAATGAGAAATAATTTTGGATCTAATTTTTTCTTTGTGGATTTATCTGTTGCTCATTTCGGATAGATTTGCAGAAAGTTTCTAAATTCAAGGGGAAAAAAGAAAGATACATTTTAGTCATCAGATACCCCCAAATATAACTTCCCCATAAGTTTTTTTTTTTTTTGGTTTTAGTGTTTTGAGTTTCTTTCTCTTAAGCTGAAATATTCTAAAAATGTAACCACCCTCTTTTTGGCATACTGCTGAAGATGAGAAGAAATAATTTCTATGGAACTAGAATAGCTGGTATTCCAGACTAAGGTCATAAGCTTCTGTATTAACAATTCATGGATGTAATTTTTTTGTGAAAGACATGGCTTTATATTAATCTTCTAGTGGTGTTTCTAAATTTAATTTTTAAAAAAGCTCCATTCACTCAACGAAAATGTGTTGTGTGTCATGTGCGGGGTGATGTGGTAGTCAGGTGGGCGATTTGTAAACAAATCCTGCCCACAAGGAGTTTATAGTTTAGTGCTGGAGACAAGATATGTTTATAAACAACTATACCATAAAGTAGAGGGTTCTAACTTTCCAATAGAGGTGTTGATAAAGTGCTATCCAAAATGAGAAATGGAAGAGAGTCCTCCAAAATGGAGGACTCTGGCAAAGCCTCATGAAGTAAGGAGTAGGTTGACTTTGTCATAAATATTTGCAGGCTACTCTAAGTCAGGGGTTCTATATTATTAATTTATATACCTCTGGCACATAGATATTAAATAACATTTGTTGAAGGACTAAAGGATTTGGAAATGCAGAGATGGGAGGAAGGAAAGACATTCTAGTTCTATCTATTGCTTCTTACGATGTGGTATAAAACTAATGTCTATGTCTCTCTTTTTTTTTTCCCCCAAAGTTGATTCTTCAGTTGATAAATTAATTCGATCCTGTCACTTTCCATTTCTGCATCTCAACAAATACATTATTTATAAATATATTATTTACAAAGGCTTTCACAGTGACTTTCCAAAGGCTAGAATATGGAGGGGAAAAGCAAAGCCAGTCCTTTATTCATTGAAAGTACTCTTTTTTTTTTTTTTAAAGATTCCACTGTCCAGCTTAAGATTTATTCAGCCTACTTGTACTCTCTTTTTTTTTTTTTTTAAAGATTTTATTTATTTATTTGACGGAGATAGAGACAGCCAGCAAGAGAGGGAACACAAGCAGGGGGAGTGGGAGAGGAAGAAGCAGGCTCATAGCAGAGGAGCCTGATGTGGGGCTCGATCCCATAACGCTGGGATCACGCCCTGAGCCGAAGGCAGACGCTCAACCGCTGTGCCACCCAGGCGCCCCAGCCTACTTGTACTCTTGTTTACCTTTCTTCTTTGGACAACTGTAAGGCTTGTGGAAATCTCTACCAGATGGTAGTACAACTCAGGGAGAAGAAGTATAACTCAAACAAGTTACTACTTCTTAGTAGTTCCGGTCAGGGTTCTGGTGAGGGAGGTTAAAACAATATCTAAAAGAAATATTGCATATCATCTGTGGATTTCAGTCATATGGGTTCTCTCTCACATTTCTCTGATTTACCAAGAGGTAGCTGATAGCACATCTCAACCATTTTTTGAAGGGTTTCCCTGTCAGTTGCATTATTGTAATTTGGTCTTTTTAAATGACCCAAGTTTTTAATCTATAGGCAATAATAATCACACATAATGCCTTTACCCCAAGAACTGCAGAGTGCCTTAGCAGTGGATTTCTAGGGATACAGCCATAGTAAAAAGTAGTATTAATATGTCACCAAAACCACAACTAACAAAAGATATATTAGACTTCAAAAAATAAGAAATTTGTGTGCTGAAAATGATACCATCAAGAAAGTGAAAAGACCACCCCTGTGATGGGAGAAAATATTTGTAAATCATATAACTGATAAGGGACTTGTATTCACAATATATAAAGAACGCTTAGAACTCAGTAATGAGAGCACCTGAGTGGCTCAGTCGGTTAAGCGTCTGCCTTCAGCTCAGGTGGTGATCCCAGGATCCTGGGATCGAGTCCTCATCAGACTACCTGCTTAGTGGGGAGTCTGCTTCTCCCTCCCCTCGTCCCTGCTTCTGATCTCTCTTTTTCTTTCTCTCTCAAATAAATAAAATCTTTTAAAAAAATTAAACATTTCTCCAAATAATACATGCAAATGGCCAATAAATACATGAAAATGTGTCAACATCATTAGTTGTTAGGGAAATTAAAATCAAAAACCACCATGAGATACCACTTTATACCCACCAGGATGGCTCTAATAATAATAAAAAAATAGACAATACAAACCTTGTGAGGATGTGGAGAAACTTGGTGGGAATATAAAATGATAGAGCCAGCGTGGAAGATAATCTGGAATTCCTCAAAAAGTCAAATATACAAAGAGTTATCCTATGACCCAATAATACCACTCCTAGGTATATACCGAAAAGAAGTGAAAACATAGGTTCACCCAAAAACTTTTTTAATTTATTTTTTTTTAATTTTTTTAATGATTTTTTATTATATTATGTTAGTCACCATACAGTACATCCCCGGTTTCCGATGTAAGGCTCGATGATTCATTAGTTGTGTATAACACCCAGTGCACCATGCAATACGTGCCCTCCTTACTACCCATCACCGGTCTATCCCATTCCCCCACCCCCCTCCCCTCTGAAGTCCTCAGTTTGTTTCTCATAGTCCATAGTCTCTCATGTTTCATTCCCCCTTCTGATCACCCAAAAACTTGTACCCAAATGTTAATAGCAGCTTTATTCATAATAGTCTAAAGGTAGAAAGAACTCAAGTGTCTGTCAACTGAGAACTGAATAAATAAAATGTGGCATACCCATAAAATAGAATATTATTTGGCAGTAAAAAGAAAATATTGATTCATACTAGAACGTGGCCTTGGCCATGTTAAATGAAAGAAGGCAGATGCAAAAGGCCACATATTGTATAACTCCATTTATTTGAACTGTTTAGAATAGGCACCCCCATTAGAAATAGAAAGTAGATTAGTGGTTATCCAGGGCTGGTAGTGATGGTGGGTAGCAGTTGGGAGGAATGGGAATTAGCTGTTAATGAATATGGGGTTTCTTTTAGGAAGGGCAAAAAATGTTCTAGAATTAGATTATGCTGGTGGTTGCCCCACTGACTTGTACACTTTAAAAGGTGTAGTAAGTATATCTCAATAAAGCTGTTGTCCTCACAGTAACGATGGTTCTGGTGTGCTAGACACTTACAGCAAAATTTGAATAAATGTCTTCTTAAGAATGGTTCCAGCTAGTATGGGTGTGGAAAAGTTATGGGATGATCTTTTCTTAGGGTACATAGATGCTCTAGTTCTCGATGTTTTAGAATTAAAGGAAATTGAATTTGGCTAACCTTAAAACTTCCAACTATGTTAAATTTATACATTGTTTTATTTCCAAAAATTTGAAAACACTGAAAAATGTGAAAAGGTTAGGAACTCCTTCTAAAAATTATAGTGACCACTGCTATTCTTAGAAAAGTAATTACACCAACATTGTATTTCAATGCCAGAGCCAACAGAATCTAGCATAAGCTAGCAAATACCAGAAAAGCTGCTAGGAAGGGAAATTGGAAAATTTAATTAATATTAGCCGCTTGAGTAAGTACTTTGGTGTGTGGTCCATTGTACTTTTCTGTTTGCCTTCAATTGGCTTTGGTAATTTGATGTTGCGTTAACCTTAAAGAAATAGATGGAAATCTATATTATATGGAAATGCCTTTGGAGCAATAAAGCTCATGATGCATTTTCCTTTGTTTGTCTTCAAAAATTATTTTTGCTGGATTGTGTGATTTGTCTACTTCCATTCTTTTTTATTTTTTTTAAGATTTATGTATTTATTTTACAGAGAGGGTGAGGAAGCAGGGGGAGGGGCAGAGGGAGAGAGAGAATCCTGAAACAGACTGCCCACTGAGTGCGACCCTGAGATCGTGACCTGAGCTGAAACCAAGAGTCAGCCACCCAACCAACTGAGCCACCCAGACGCCCCTACTTCCATTCTGAATGTGATGTTTTAGCACTTTTGTAGCTATTTATTTCATTCTCCCCTTTTAATCTTGACTTCTCTCCTCCTTGGTGTCTATTAAGAGCTAAATTAAAAATACTAAAATCTTTTCCTGGGGGAACATTTAAGAAGGGAAGAATAAGACACTTCCTTCCCCTCTTCAATGAAAGGAGAATTCCATTCATATTCATTCATTCAGGAATTATTTATTGAGTGCCTATTCTGTGCAGGGTGTTGTGCTAGGTATCGAGTGTTTCTAAAAGAATCGAGGAGATTACTGCAAAGCTGAGCTCACAAGAGTAGTTTAATAACGTTGCAGTGCTATGAATGATGATAGCAGCAAAGAGACT
Organism: Ursus maritimus; assembly: GCF_017311325.1. Taxonomy (NCBI): domain Eukaryota; kingdom Metazoa; phylum Chordata; class Mammalia; order Carnivora; family Ursidae; genus Ursus; species Ursus maritimus. The sequence goes on along the minus strand of NW_024426119.1, from coordinate 10,049,464 downwards.
ATAGTGTTGTGAGAAGAAGCAGAATAATTCCACTGAACTCTTGGTGACAGAGTGACAAATGGCAACAGACCTGTTCAAGCCCTGTTCAGGAGCTGAAGAATGACTGTATCTCCCAGTAGTCAGATGGTGCTTTGACCTGATGTTAAAGCCAGCTGTTCTCATATTCAGGATATAACAGTATTGTGCTCCCGCTTCAAAGAGAGTGGGTAACAAATACCGCATTTCTCCTTTCAACTCTTCTCCTTTTGCCCCATTCTTACACTCTGAAAGCCCTTTCTGACCATTCCTATCTCTGTTTTGTTTCTCCTCCTTCCGTATCACTGTCTTTAGAGGAATAATAGTCTTTATTACTGTTTTATTGTCATTGATCTTTCTTAACAAATAATCTGGTCTTCCATGTTGAGCTTCAAGGGTATATGTTTGTGTATGTACACACACACACACACACACACACACACTCACACACATAGTACATAGGTATAGTCAACTTCTTATTCCACTTCCCCATGTCTTTTTCCCACTTTAAAGTGTTTTAACTATGGTCGGTGTGGATCGAGGAGCCTTTTGGTATGAATCATTTAAGCATAGTCAGAAAACAAGATACACCAGAGGCAGAAGTGAATCTGTCATAACTTATTAGCCATTTCTCTTATGTTACAAAAGACAGCATGACAGGAAAATGAGTCCTTGCCATAAATGCCATACCAAAAATCCAAGGCTTAATTGAAACATGCCTAGGAAAAATGATAGAATTTGCTAATGATTCAGTAATGCCACTTGCAATCATTTTGGCAAACAAAAGCCTTCCTGGACACATCTGACTGTCGAAGTGATCCAAGAAACACTGAACTTTACCTAATAGGATTTTGTAAATATTTGGGTAAGCCGACACTTTATTTTATTTTTTTTTAAAGATTTTATTTATTTATTTGACAGAGACAGCCAGCGAGAGAGGGAACGCAAGCAGGGGGAGTGGGAGAGGAAGAAGCAGGCTCCCAGGGGAGCAGGGAGCCCGATGTGGGGCTCGATCCCAGGACCCTGGGATCGCGCCCTGGGCTGACGGCAGCTGCTTAATGACTGAGCCACCCACGCGCCCGTAAGATGACACTTTAAACTGGGTTGGATGTTTAGCTATTTTTTTCCCCACTAACCAGTGATTGTTGTAGGCTTGGGAGGAAAGTTAGATTAGTTCTAAACAAAATGGAAGGATTTTTTTTCCCCCAAATCTGAGTTGCAGTGTGACACTGCAGTGTCGCACTTATATTTAGGGAGCAGTTAGAGGAAGTATAATCACCAGGCGAGTCAGAACGTCCAGAGAGGTAGGAGACGAACAAGAGCACGTGTTCTTGGGAAGCAAAGCGAACAAGAGTCAAGAAATCACAAAAAGCTGTAGTCGTTAACATTGAACAATGAAAACGATGACTGAAATGTGCCTGTTGAATTGAACAAGGCCGTCATGAAGGGCCTCTGACAGACCTTGCAGGGACAGAACGGAGCAGAGGTCTTCATTAAAATAGGCAAGTGACTAGAAGAGCCAGGAAGAAGAGACGCTGCCCAGCACTGCTTCTCCTCACCACCATGTGGAAGCCCACACATGAAACAAAACAAGTGTACGGCTTCGAAAGAAGCAAAAGTCACGTCATTACTTACACATGATATGACCTTTTATTTTTTACTAGCAAAATCCAAGGGAATCTACAAAACTGGGTACAAGAATATATAAAACTCAGTTTGATTTTCCTTCTAAGTGCTTTCCATGTATTATCTTGTTTAGTCCTCTTTATAACTATGATGAGGTGCGGTGATCACTTTAAAGTGCAAGGACTATCTGCTTTTTATTGATGAGGAAATTGTGGTACAGACAGGTTAAATAACGACACAGTCACACAACCATGTGGGTACGAGGATTTGAGGCCAGGCAGTCCAGATGTAAAGACCCACACTCAAACACGGCTCTCCACTGTCTCCAAAGACAGGGACAGAATAATTAGATGGAAGGGACCCAGAATAACAAGTAGGGCTTTTTGTTTTGTTTTGTTTTTAGATTTTATTTGTTTATTTGAATGAGAGAGAGCATGAGCAGGGGGAGGGACAGAAGGAGAAGCAGGCTTCCCACTGAGCAGGGAGCCCAACTCGGGGCTCTATCCCAGGACCCTGGGATCATGACCTGAGCCGAAGGCAGATGCTTAACTGACTGAGCCACCCAAGCGCCCCCCAAGTAGGTTTTTTTGTTTGGTTGGGTTTTGTTTTTAATTTAAAGGTAAGAGAATGTTGAGGTGTATGAGTGATGGGGATGAGGGGAGTTATGAATGGAATTTCGTTCTAGAGGAGACGGGGAAAAATGAGATCAAAAGAACTCGGGACAAGCTCACCCTTGGTCAGGAGAAAGGCCCCCTCTTCCTCTGACGCTGGTTCAAGTGTTGTTATCCCTGAAACAAACAGCAGAGTTTGGAGTAACGCATTTCTGGTGGTGTTCTAATCCTGTTGACAAGTGCTCTCTGACTGCGCGTTATAGGCAATGCTGTCTTAGGAGCTATTGCTTTAATTTTTGTGACATGTGACACAGTTTCTCTGGCCAGAGGCTTCTCTTAGGTCAACATACATTTCTCACTTAGTTCATCCAAACCTTGCCTTTAGAGAGAGTTTACTATGGGGGAGATCTGCCAGGAACATGCAGGTGACGTTTTTGAGTCGTTCTATTGAGTTGGCTTTAGGACAGAATAAAGGCCTCTCAGCTGACGAATAGAAAGTACCTAACTGACATCACCTTTTTGAGATGCCTGAGAAGAACACAGGGCTTCTCAGGTTTTATGATACACAAACAGAAAAGAGAGATTTTTGTAAAAAATAGGATCCATGTTGTTCAACTGGCAGTTGGTTCAAAGGAAAATATACTCGCACACCAACCTCTGACAAGGGAGGCATCCAGAAAATTGCACATCACTGACAGTGTAGACCCAAAAGTGTCTCCGAATTCTCGTCTGTATACACTAACAACACGACTAGGCAGCTGATAGTCAACAGACATTCTGTGGACAAGAAATAAAATATTCTTTAGGAGGTAAAACACATTTTGACACCTTCAAACAAATGCCAGAAGAATTGGCAAAAGACATTCTCGCAAACGCCAAAGTTGCAATCAGCCAGGATGCTGCGTCCCTGGCTCATGGCCAGTGAGGCACATGCAAAGTCTGAGGGCTTGCTTCTTTACACCATCAGAGTAGCACGTAGGATAATGTTCCAGGTGTATAAGTGTTCAAAATTTGAACTCAGACCAAGCCCAAGTGGTATACAGCCGGTTCCAAGGTTGATTCCATTGCTTAGTGAACGTAGATTCCTGAAGAGTCTCTGTCTCTGGCCTTTTGTCAGCATGACGGAGCAAGACAACAAAAATTTAAAACCATAGGTTTATGCAGCGTGTCCCCTGGGTACGGGACAGAGGACTTGCAACTCGGCCAGCCCTAGAAGGGTCAACTGCGACAGCACAGTTTCAGGCTCTTTGGGGGCACGGACTGAAGTCTGGAATCTGTTGTGCGTGCTGAGAGGAATCCAGCGATTCTAGATGTAGGACAGAGTCATTGGTAAATACAGGATTGGACAAAAGGGGCGTTCTAACAAGAATTAACAGTATTTGGTACGCCAGCAAAAATGGGGACTTCAGGGGTAAAGCAACATGCAGTGTTTCAGGGAGTCCACTCCAGGGCCTGAGGTAACCAAGAGAGGGGACAAGGGGATGAGGTGGAGATGCAGGTCTCCAGCTTGGATACAGGGAAAATAGACTCCTAGTCTACTTTACAAGCAATCAGTTGCTGGGTTAGAGCTAAGCTGAGCCTGATACAGAGCTCACCAGTATTGGACTAGGGCTTCTTCAACCCGCTTTCCCCCCTTATCTCCCAAGTTCCAGAGTGTCCCAAAGAAAGAGCTGAATCTAAAAGTAGCTAAAGTTACTGAGGATTCATTATGGGGGTTGGGGCAGGAATGGAGGGACAGAGAATGAGGCAAGCCCTACATCTTCCCGGCCCAAACAATGCTAAGTAAGGGAGACATATTTTCCTGAGATAGATAGGCAGATAAACCCATGAACTCCCAAAGGATATATAAAGAATATTGCCTTCTCTCCATAATCCCTTACTGCAGTGTTAACTGATGCAGAAACAGGGGCTAATGCAGGTGGCAAATGAGAGGAGTATAGCTCAGTTTACCAGAAGTAAGTGAAGTATGTGAACTTGGGGCACCTGGGTGGCTCAGTTGGTTAAGCATCCAACTCTTGATTTGGGCTCAAGTCATGATCAGGGTTGTGAGATGGAGCCCTACGTCGGGCTCCACACTGGGCATGGAGTCTGCTTAAGATTCTCTCTCTCCAGGGCGCCTGGGTGGCTTAGTCGTTAAGCGTCTGCCTTCGGCTCAGGTCATGATCCCAGGGCCCTGGGATCGAGTCCTGCTTCGGGCTCCCCGCTCAGCGGAAAGCCTGCTTCTCCCTCTCCCACTCCCCCTGCCTGTGCTCCCTCTCTCACTGTGTCTCTCTCTGTCAAATAAATAAAAATCTTAAAAAAAAAAAAAGATTCTCTCTCCCTCTGTACCCCCCCATGCCTGCATTCGCTCTCTCAAAAAAAAAAAAAAATGTGTGTGAACTCAAGTGTAGGTGAAGTGAGCCTTCAGGGAAAATACATGGGCATTATTTGTTCAGGATAAGAAAGCCTGTAAGTGACTAGTCATATAATTCTAACCAGAAGGCCTGAAAAAATAAATTACCTTGCTGGAAAAGGAAGGTTGAATGAACAGTAGTCATCCCTGCATGATCGGTGACCTTTTAAGAGCCTACTGTGGTCATTTATATCACTGTACTTTTCAAGTAGACCAGATTCAATTAGACACCTGCCTGAAGAGTGTATTTTTAATTGACTTTTGCTTATCAAAATTGGGATCTTATCGAAGCCCAGACTATTGTCAAGGAAATAAGTATAACAGTTTCAGTGCTGCAGCCTGGCTACATTCCAGAGCCCTGTGTGACCAGGCAGAGTCCCGGAATCTTTCTGACCACCAGGATTAGATAAGCTGTGTCTGGGGCCTATTGTCTTTTCCTTGTGTGATGTTAAGTGCTGCGTGGGAAAATGTATATTCTAGATCAAATAGGTAAGAACGAGTCCTAATGACCATTTATTAAACACTAGATTTCAGACACTGTATAAGCTCCAAACATGATCTTAATTAATTTCCATAATTCTTTAAGGAACAACAGTTTCCCCCCATTTTATAGAGGAAGCTTGGCCTAGAGAATCAAATGACTTGCCCAAAGTCACCCAGTTAGTGTCAGAGCCAGAATTTGAACTCAAGGACTGTAACTGCAGTGCCTTATGATTTTAATCATAATCTAATTACATCCTAATGCCTTTTGTCTTTCCACTTTTGAAATTCTATCTAAAACTATCTTTTCAGTATAATTGTTTACTTTTGTAATTTTCTGAGAAAAAAATCTTTTTATTTTTTATTTTTCAGTTTAGATGTTTGGTAGTTAACATAATGTGCAGTATTGGTTTCTGAAGTAGAATTCAGTGATTCATCACTTAAAACACCCAGCGCTCATCATCACAAGTGCCCTCCTTAATGCCCATCACCCATCCAGCCCATCCCCCCACCCACCTCCCTCCAGCAACCCTCAGATTGTTTTCTATCCTTAAAAGTCTCTTATGGCTTGTTTCCCTCTCTGAGAGAAAATACTTACAAAGCAAATGGAAATAATGAGATAAATGAAAGCCTTGACTGAATATATAAATGTAAATTTTAGTAACTATATATGAAAATATGAAGGATAGAGCTCACTCATGCCATGTCAAGAAAAGGCTGGTGTAAGAACTGCCATTTGTGATATTTATTGAGACCCCTCTTAAAAGAGAATTTGTTTTTTATTATCACTTCAGAAAGCATCAATGATCAGTTTTCTGGCCTGCTAGAATATTTAAAAAGCTTCCAAGGGACCTGGTCAGTATACGGTCTGCTTCTGGCCATATGATCTGTAGAGCTGGGATAGAGTAATCATTTGAGAAAAACAGAAGCTGTTTGTCTCTAGTTTCTCTAATATCTGTAACATTCTGGTAATGTTAAAGTTAAGGCAGGTGAAGGTGTGAGGTGATTGGAGAAGACCATAGAAATAGCAACCAAATACTGGAGTATGCAAAATAGAACAAAGCAACATTAATATTATTAATTTTGTTTTTATGTTTTCGTAGAGAAACAATGAAATAGCTGTGATAGCCACAGCTCCCCCCCTCCCTTTGGAAGAGGGTCCCTGGACAGAACTTGATATTCTTGCTTATTTCAAGGAGTTCAAAGACAACCTTCGTTTACCCCGCTGAGTATAACAGCGTGTGTCAGCCAGGCAGGTAGCTGAGTGTGCGGTACCGTCCACACAGGCAGGCGCCAGCCCGGAGCACTCCTCACGGGGCTTGTCGAGCATGTGGGTGTCTGATTGTTCTGCCAAGACTTCTGATTAGGACACTCAGTCAAACTAACAAACCTCCTGTATGCTTCAGGGCTTCTACTTTCATTTTTTTTACTGGTCCCTTTTGGAAAACTTGCGGGAAGAATGCTTTGGCGACCTTTTACCATTTTAACAGAGAATAGATTCCTTCTCCCCATTTACTTCCAGGCCCTTCTTCTCTCTCCCCCCTGTCTCAGACTTCACATTCTTCTGTTCAGTATCCCTTGTCTGCTGCTACCCCCAGGCTCCCTTCCACGTACCCTCAAGTGTCGGTGTGGCAGAAGCCTGCAGAATCTCCCTTGGACTCCCCACACAGCGAAACCATGCCAGCGTCTCCTCCTCCTCCTCCTTCACCTTCTCTTTTTGGGGAACAGAGTGGGATCTGTGGTGTCACTGAGCTTTGCTTAACAGGTGGAGTTGCCTGCGATGATAGCATTTAACTAGGAAGATTTAGAAAGTGAAAAACACGCTTGCTTTACCCCAGCATAAGGTTTTGTTTCCATGCAGTTTATGGGGAACTAGAAATTTCACTGAGCCAATCTGCGTTTGCTTCATTTGCCCAGGGCTTTGGAGTCATTAACACGTTAAGCAATCCCATGAAGTAGTGCTGGGTTATATTATTTATGGTATCAGCAACACGAGGTATTTTCAATTGTACTTTATACTGCTGCTCACGGAGAAGTAAATATAAAAATGAGCAAATAGTAGAGGGCCGAAGGGGGTGATTCTGCTCTTCTTCATACCCTGTCGTTGGTTGTAGGATTTCGTTGTGCAAATCTTTCTAGAGCGCCAATTTCCTCTGCCCCCGCCCCCAGCGTTCCAGTTCAACAAAAATTAATTTCATTAAAAATTTTAAAAATCCCTGTAATAATGATCACATATGTTCATTCTTAGTTAGTCTGTCTAAAATTAGGCCAGGAATTCTGTTAAGGAAGTGCACACTTAGAATAAACATCAGCTCTCAGCTTGTTTCCCAAGTTCAAGCCTTCCTGAGAGATCAGGCTACCAAGGCAGAGTGCGCATGACTCATTCATCCAATTATTCATTCATTACAAGAAACATTGGAGGCTGGAGAACAAAAATAAATAAGATCGAGTCCATGCTCTTGAAAAATTTATGGTCCCCAGGAGCCTTTTCGTTCGTGAATTCATTGAGCCTTTACTGATCGCGCTCTTCGGGTGTTCTCCCTTGCAGAACGCTCTGGCTATGTACCTGAGTTACCTGCGGAGCTTTTAAAGGTTAGTATTGCTCAGGCCCACCCATACCTGCTCAATAGAATATCCACTGATGACTGTGATATACAGCGAGGATGTTGAAAAGCCCAGTTTGTTGTGGAAGTTACAGTGTTGCCAGTGACAGCTGGTTCCACCTTAGTTCTACATAACTTTGTATTTTGTTTACCATGTTTTCTCTATTATTTCCTGGGACCTTCTGTTTATGAGTCCCAGCCACTGTACTGTCTACATGTAGACTTCGGCGGCTCCACGGCTGACGTTCTCTTAGGGCAGGGAAGACCAGGTTGCCGCTAAATGCGAAGTTAGCTTATTGGTTCAGACGCCACCCATTCCGGTCCCATAACACCTGCTGCTTTGTACTGTGACCGAAACCCTGTACACCTATTCATGTATTTGTCTTGGGGCAAAAGGGTGCAGCCGTGTCGTCCAAAGGGAACATGGAACTGAATGTAAGTTAAATATAGTGACAGGAGCCGTTTCATAATAGTTACAAGCTTGTTTTAGTTGTGAAGTGGGGACTCGGTTGGCTTGCTGCCAAAAAGAAGCTGGCGTTGTCTTCTTAATTCAGTCTGCCCGGTACCTCTCTGACAGTCTTACCAGTTTATCAGTCCCCTCTCACTTATGGCCTCTCGTTTACTCCTTCATTCAGTGACTATCTATTGAAAACCTGCTTATATCAGGCACCGTGTCAGAGCTGCAGGTATCGCGGTGAACAAAATCGAAGTGGTTCAGTCTATTTCTTTGAGCCTTCCTCAGAGAAAATGTAGCTTCTTTATTTTTCCGGTATCTTTCTAGCCTGCCTCCTGAGCTCCTACCCACTGATTAGCAAGGGAGACAAATTTCCTGAATATCCAGCCTGGGTTGAACTTAAAATGAGGCAATAATTCAAACACTCCCTTGCAGTAGTGTCATAAATGATGGAGCTGTCTGTCTCTGGGTCTCGGGGACAGTGTCCCTCATGCACCCGAGTGCTGCTTGCTCTTCTGGCATTTATGGCTGAAATCTGGGGCTGCAGGCTGCTTGACCAGAACCCAGAAGCACTCAGCTGACTGGGCTTTATCTGGGCTTCCACAGGTTGCACACCCTTGAGTCTGTGCTGCATCTGGCGTCCACTTCTCCCTCTTGTAATCACTCAGTGCTCGTGCCTTGTGGGGACTATGGGAGCTCAGGAAACCTAAACCTCAGGTTCTTCTCTCTCAGTCCTTCGGCCACACTGAGTCACTGTGTCTGTGTCCCATGTGGTTGAGGCCACCTGAGAGTTGACCTCGTCCTAGAATCTCAAACAAACATCAAGAGAGGGCAGGCTGTTGGTTTCATCCTTGCTTACTTAAGACACAGATTCCAGGAAATCAGGACTACGTTGCTGCCCTTCTCCTCATTTCCCAGAGTCTGGAAGGACTGGGCTTTCTCTTGACATTATATCCTCCTTCTTCCATAGGCCTGGTGTGGCCGAACAGTTGGGTGGAGTGTCTTCTCCACATTCTCTTTTGTGTAGGCTTGCTGGTTGATATAGCAAACGGAGAAATAAAGGATTTTAGAAAATCCTCTCTTAAGACAACTTGCAAGGTTACTGTCTTACTGCACACACCTATTGCTGTGTGCAGTGGCTCTTTCTCCCTTTCTTTTGCCATAGGACTTGCGACACCTCCTATGAGAAGAATACACCTCTTGTCCTATTGATACGGGGCTTAGATATGACAGACTTTGGTCAATGGCACGTGAGTGGATGTGATATAGGCCACATCTGAACAGAAGCTTTGAGAGTCAGCGTAGGTTTCTACCAGCCCTCTTGTTCTATCCCTTCTGCCCTGAGAATGGTACAAAATGGGCCAAAATAGGGACTTCTTTGTCAGCCTGGGTCACAGGATGAGAAGACACATGGAACAGCAGTAAAGCTGACACTGACCTGCAGCCAAACGCAGGAATGTGAGTAAGAAATAAAATTGTGTTGCTATAAATCACTGGGATTTGGGGTTAGTTGTTACTACAGCAAAGCTGACAAATATACTCCATAATCTCTTGCATATCAAAAGCCAAATGTCAATTCCTTCTTTCTATTTAATTTCCTTCTCTGATAAATCATAATCTCTCCCTAAGCAGATGGATGCCTTGAGCCAGACTGGGTGAAGGTTATTCATTCAGAAGGGCAAAAGAATGAAGCATCTTAGTTCTTTTCAAAATATCGCCATGTTCCATAAAGAGAAGAACTTTGTATGAAAATACCTCAAGCTGTGTGGTTTTGGTTTTTGTTGTTGTGTTTGTTTTATTTTGGTGTTTTGTTTTTGCTCTGAAAGGAAGAAGTGATCATCACCGTGTAAGTAAATGGCGGTGTGTGCTAGGCATACAGCACATCCAGGTGAAAATTAGAAAGTGGTTATTAAAAGATAGAAAGTATCATTTTGAGGTTAGGGTATTGTGATAGAGACATGATCTAGAGAGGAAGGCACTAATCTCATGCAGTGAGAGGTGAATAAATTCTGGATTTTGGTCCCAGAGTCATGGTCCACATTTTATGGCCGACCATAGGATCCTTTCTGTCCTTAATAGCTTGCATGCAAGTAATTTAGCTCAGATTCCAACAGACACCAAGGTTTCTTACTATTTTTCATTGTGTTGTATTTTAGGAATTCACAAACATGTAAAACTTATTTGGTGGTGAATGCACTTGCTGCTTATTTACTTGTGCCAGAGGCAAACTAAAGAGATAGTAGACAATGAGGAAAGAACTGTTGGTCCCACAGTGATCATTTTAGCTACATCTGTGCAACACAGGGTAACCACCACCAGCAGATACATTTTTTAAAAGTAAGAAAATGTAGTAGCTTTTTTTTTTTCCCTGTAGAAATGCTTGAGGTGGGTCGCCTGGGTACCACAGTTGGTTAAGCATCTGACTCTTGGTTTTGGCTCAGGTCATGATCTCAGGGTTGTTAGATCCAGCCCTGCATGGCACTCTGTGCTCAGCATGGAGTCTGCCTAAGACTCTATGCCCCCTCCCTCTGCTCCTCCCCACAGCATGCATGCATGCTCTCTCTCCATCTCTCTTTCTCTCTCTCAAATAAATGGATAATTTTTTTTAAAAAAATGCTTAAGGTTCCACTGGATCTAAATGATTGGAATTTCCCTGCTGCCATTTCTGGTTTCGTATACAAAACTGCCCACCATTTTCTGTTTGAGAAAAAGCATTTCATTTATGTTCAAACCTGAGATTTTCTAAGGAAAAAAGTAACAGGCCTAACCAGATACTTTGTTGCGACGGACAAATTTTTTGTGTGTGTGATGGATAAAATTTACAGCTGGATCTGATAACAGCTTTGTAAGTCAGTTGTGTCATGAGTAAATTATACACTGGTAAGAGAACAGTAACACCTCATCATTTTTAAAGTAATTGATCATATGCTATAAATTTAGAAAGAAAAAAAAAACCTAGACAGAAAATGAGGAATACAATAATAGGCTAGCATATGCTAATAGTCAAATACTATTTTAAAATATAAGTACATAAAACATAGATGGTAAGTGGAGCACATTTTGTTCAAGAGAAAACATACCGAGTGAAATTTGTTTCGTTCAAAAAACAAAAAAATCAGGCCGACAATGATTGCCTGGGCCTATATAAGCAAAGGCAACGAGTAAAGGCTGTACTATTTCTAGGCCAGATTTTAGAACTGATCCTGTCTAAAAAAGAAAATCATACCTTGCTAAGCCCCAGAAAGGCAGTGAGCAGCCACAAACCTGGCCGTCCAGAGTAGTGGGCCCTCGCCTGTCTCTCATTTGGCATCTCCAACTATTTGCTTTCTCTATTCCAGTCACGTGTATTATCTCCTCATCTCTTAACATGCCTTTCTCTAGGTAATTCTTCCTCTGATCGTATGTACCAAATTTTATTCCAAAGCCACCAGTACTTCCTGTTTATACTCAGAATACTAATTAAGTCCTAGGTCACTTTTAGTGCCTAGACTACTCTGAGAACCTGAAAAATGAATGCTCACTTCCTGAGTCTGACTTATTCAGTTGACCCCATACCTTGGCATACTGGAGGTTTGCGTATGTATCATCTCCGTGCCTCTGATTGTTTGCTGCAATGTCCTTCATTTCTGTCTTACTCCAAGGCCCATTCAAACACCATTTCCTCCATGAAGACTCCCTCACCCTCCCCTGGCCCCCAGCTGGACCTTATCACTCTCATCTCTGCATTTTGATAACACTGCACTATTATTTTTCTCAAAGAGAGTTTTTATGATATTTTGCTCTACATTATTTATAATAAAAAATATATTATATATGATATTTTGCTCTAATTATATTATTGTGTATCTCTCCTAATAATGATAATGGTGAAAGTAGCTACCATATGTTGAGACCTTTCTGTTTGCCAGCCCCTGGGCTAAACACTATACCTCACAATAACTCTGTGTGTTTATTATTATCCCACTTCTACAAATAAGAAAATTGAGGCTAGAATTACTATTTACTGTCTGTTACTCCGTTATGAACTTCTTAAGGTTGTGAGTTGAGGGGGGATGGTGGATATTCACTTTTACTGAATATTTAATCTGTGCCTGACACTTGACTAGGAGTTTTCAGGTATATTTTTTATCATATGAGGTAAATGTTAATCATTTCCATTTTACAGATGACTGTAGTTCACCAGAAACTAAGTGAAAAAAACAAGTGATAGACTTGGAAAAGATATTTATAGTACATGTAACTGGCAAAGGATTGAGAGCCAGAGTATAATCAGTAAGGAAGAGACCAATTCTCTAATTTAAAAAATGAGCAAAAGACATGAATAGGAAGTTTACTGAAAGGGAAAACTGTAATAAGCAAAAACACATGGAATGATACTCAGCCTCTAATAATTAGGGAAATACAAGTCAAAACAGTGAGACACTATTTCATACACATAATGTTGGCAAAAATTAAAATGCCTGACATCTAGTGTTGGTAAATGAGAATGCTCCTACAGTATTAGATACAAAAGAAAATAATACACCACTCTGGAGAGCAATTGGTGATGCAAAGATTATCATACCGGCGACCAGTAGTTCCACTTCTACATATGTACCCTAGAGAAATTCTCTCAGGCGGCATGTTCAATACCAATATTATTTGGAGAACGGATAAGTTGTGGTATTTTCCTACAGCTGAAACTCATAAGGAGTTAAAATGAATGATCTTCCAGACATCTGTTACTTTTCTGTAATTTTCTCTATGATTGGAATATTTAATAACTTAAAAGATGTAACAAAACCTAGATTTCAAACCATGTCTCGCATATTGGAACACTTAACAAATATTTACTGAATTAAACATTTATGTGCACAATGGTAAGAGCACCCACGGTGTACTGAATTCTTATTGGTAGGTGCTGTACATACTTCCCATTCTTTTCTTTTCCCCACAACAACTCTGCATGGCAGAGATTGTCAGACCAGCCATTAAATGAGGAAAATGAGGCCCTGGTAGGTAAATATGTTTTCCTTCTTGGTATCTTGCTGATTCTCAGAAATCCACTAAGTATTAACTTTATGTCTTGAAAGCATAATGCTCCATAACTTACAATCGGGAAATAACATGAGCTCTCAGAAGTGTCTGGTTTAATATTAGTAAAAAGTGAAATTCAAAGACTATAAATGTTATATACTCGAAGACATTCATATTTGCAAATTCCCCCTGATGATTTCATTTTTAGACCATTGGCGGGATCACGGCTTTGTTGGAAATGTGTGGGGACCATAAATAAGTCCAACTTCCTTTCAAAGAGCCTTTAAAAATTCACTCTACAGCTTTTAAGTCTAGATGTTAAAAGAGTTGAGGGAGGAGCTTATTTCTGAGAAAGGAATGAAGAGAGGTTGAGCTGAAACAGCATCTTTGTCACAGGGAGGCGAGTTCTCCAGCCTATAGGTCAGGGTGCTCCTCAGCGGTCCGCCTATGGCCACCTCCCCATGTCAGCAAAGCTGTTTTCTGTCCAAAGCCCTGGGCTTTCTTATTCTCACCTCTGAGACTTTGTACATGTCATTTTCTCTGAGTAAAATGTATCTCTCAGCATCATAGCTCAGGACTCCTTTGTCAGGCTGTCATTATAATGCCTCATTTGAGCAATCTTATGACAAGCTCCAGATGGGAGGTACTGGGGGACCCAGGGAAATTAGGGGAGATGAAGATATCCTTGGGTCTCTGTTGTCCAGGTGGTGGCTACATCTAGAAGGTAGGGACATCTCTCGGAGACCCATCATCTCAGCCTAGGAGTATACATAATTGGTGAGGCCCAAAGAAGGGGGCTTTTTGTGTACCCCCTCCCCGCCCCGCAACACCCCTGCATATATACAGATCTAACAGGTAGGCAACTGGACCTCTGACCTCCTCCTAACCCTACTCTCCCATCTTCCTGCTCTCTGAAACTTGCCCTGTTTCTTTTTTTCAAACTAACCACTTCCTAAAGCTTACCCTCTAGGGTCATTTTCCTGATTACCTTGCAGCCGTTCTGTAACAAATACATACACTTGGGAATTTGCAACACCAATCTGAGAGGTACCTGCTTATATGGAAAACAGTACGCTGCTATGGAAATAGAGGATCTAGAGTCAGGGCTGGCTCTTCCATTTCATGCATGACCCCGAGTGGGTCTCTCTCATCCCTCCCTATTAAGATCGTAGGTTTACAGCCTGTCCTGGCTCACAAAATCTGATTGTTTAATTTTTAGGAATATGGAGACCTGTTTTTTTTTTTAATTAGTCAAGCATCAGAATATTCCATTAATTTATTTCCTGCCCTCTTTTTTATTGTGTTAAAATATACATAACATAAAATTCATCATTTTCATAATGTTTAAGTCTACACTGCAGTGACATTAAGCCATCACCACAGTGCATCTCTAGAAGCTTCTCATCATCCCAAACTGAAGTTCTATGTCCATTAAACAATAACTCACCTTCTCCCCTCTTAATCATTATTCTACTTTCTGTCTATGAATTTGCTCTAGTTAGTTACCTCATGTAAGTGGAATCATACAATATTTGCCCTTTTGCATCTGGCTTATTTCACTTAGCATAGTGTTTTCCAGGTTTGTCTGTGCTGTAACATGCATCATAACTTCACTCTTTTTAAGTCTGAATAATTGCATTGTATGTGTGTACCACATGTGTTTATCCCATCATTCATGGATGGATATTTGCATTGTTTCTACCTTTTGAGTACTGCAAACAATGCCGCTAGGAACGTTGGTGTTCAAATATTGCTCAGGTCTCTACTTTCAGTTCTTTTGGGTATATGCTTGGAAGTGAAATTGCTGGATCATACTTCAGCGTTTAATTTTTGAGGGATCAGTGCAGCTAAACTACTTTACAATGTAGGAGGGCTCAAGTTTCTCCACATCTTCTTCCACACTTGGTATTTTCTGTTTTGTTTTTCAAAATAATAACTGCTCTAGTGGGTGTGAAATGGCATCTCATTGTGGTTTTGACTTACATTTCCCTAGTGATTACTGATGTTGAACATCTTTTAATGTGCTTTTACTGGCCTTTGCATATGTTCTTTGGAGAAATGTCTATTCAGGTCCTTTGCCTATCATTTAATAGAGTTGTTTAATTTTTGTTGTTGAGTCGTAGGAGTTCTTTTTGTGTTTTGGATATTAATCCTTATCAGATATATGATTTGCAAATATTTTCTCCTGTGAGTTGCCTTTTGTGAGCTGTTAAAAAGCACAGACACTATTAAAAATTAAATTCTATGACTTAAAATTAAGTTATATTAAAAAGCAATATAGTATATACTCAAAACTCATCTCCATTTTGTATGATTGTACGATTACCTATGCTCTTGAGGTTATTTCCCTTTATTGTATCTGAATGGTGGAAATACTATATAATGGTATATATATAATTTCTATATAATGCTGTGACTTTTTCTCCCAACTCTGAGTTCTGTAACTTCATATTGATGGCATAAAATTGGTCAAGGTAGAATTTACAGCGCTGAAATCAATGAACTTGACAAGTCAGGGTTTTATTGTTTTGTTGGTCATCTAAACTTAAGAGAGTGATGGAGAAAAGGTTAATAGTTCATTGTCTTTGGCTGTTACATTGTGAATACACCAAAAAATTGAGAAAATATTCTTTTAATGTTTGAAACTATTAATTTCACAAGGAAGTCACTCATTTTATTGAGAAATAAGCGAAGTTTCGGGGCGCCTGGGTGGCTCAGTCATTAAGCGTCTGCCTTTGGCTCAGGGCGTGATCCTGGAGTCCTGGGATCGAGCCCCACATCAGGCTTCTCCGCTGGGAGCCTGCTTCTTCCTCTCCCACTCCCCCTGCCTGTGTTCCCTCTCTCGCTGGCTATCTCTCTCTCTGTCAAATGAATAAATAAATTAAACAAACAAACAAAAAAATAAGCGAAGTTTCAACATACCACTTTGTTATTTTACTTTTGTGTTATTTGTTAAAAGAAAATATTAATTCATATATTCATGGTGCACTTACACGCAGGCAGCCAGTTGTTAAGTATTACAAACACACCACTGAGTAAGTTCCATTAGAGCAGGGCCTTTGCCGTGTCATCACTGTAAACATGGCTCCCAGGAAAGTGCCTGGCTTGTTGAACAAATGAAGACACTTAACTTCTCGGTGTCTCCATTTCTCATCAGTAAATTGAGGGCCGTGTAACTAAACTGCTACCACGCTGGGGTGAGGAAGAACCGTGGTGGTGTGTACTAAAGCTGACAGTGCTTCATAAACAAGTAGTCCTAAACAAATGTAAAGCAGTCTTATTAAGATATGTTATGAGGGGCGCCTGGGTGGCTCAGTCGTTAAGCGTCTGCCTTCGGCTCAGGGCGTGACCCTGGAGTCCTGGGATTGAGCCCCACATCGGGCTCCAGGCTCCGTGCTGGGAGCCTGCTTCTTCCTCTCCCACTCCCCCTGCCTATGTTCCCTCTCTCGCTGGCTGTCTCTCTCTGTCAAATAAATAAATAAAATATTAAAAAAAAAAAGATATGAGATTATCTGATATAGGCTTAATATACTATATTTTCTTCCTATGTTTGGTTGAAGGACTCTGACGAAATAAGGATTTTTACATAGGTCACTTGCTTTTCACTCAAAGAAAACATATATTCAATTTCTTTAAATACTTAACAGTCTTTTCTTTTGCCTGGTTCAATTCTGAGTACTCCAGAAAATACCAGAGAAATATATCCCTTGCACTGAAAAGGTTTATAATCTGCTTATGATGATAACTTGCATGAGACATTTAGAGAACAGAAAAAATTAAGTGGTAAATGTTTGGTATTAGACATTCTGCAAGGGTTTTAATGTTTGCTCTTTTTTTTTTTTTTCCTTAATAAGATGCCAAAGATATTTTGACTAACTTTTCTGATTACAAAAACCCTTCTCTAGGCTATAAAGAGCACAGATTTTCTTGTCCAGGGCATCTTGGATGGTGTTATTAGATTGATCATCAGTAAGCATTTAATAGACGATCACTGTGAGTATTCACTGTGCTAATAAGTATGTCAAGTGTGTCAACTCTACAATTTACAGAGTTGGGTGAAATATGGCCTGTTGGAGAAAAAAATAGGCAAGCATAGATACATTAGAAATATATATGCATATCAACTATTAGCCATCTTTCTGCTTCTCAAACAGCCTGTCTTACTTTACCGAAAATTAGTTCCCTGGAGTAGGTTGTCTATACAATAATATCACAACGTGGGGGATGAAGGGACAGTGGTGGCTTGGGATTTATAGGGCAAAAGATTTTATTGAACATGAGAAAAAAGAATGGACAAGGAAAGGATTAGGGCTGTGAAGCCAGGGCTTTCTCCTCCTATCCTCTGTACTTTGTCTCACCCCTTACGTTCAAACTAGAATTCTTAAGAGGTGCAGCCACTGACCTGTGCCTGTGGATTCGGTATCAAACAAGTATATAGTCAGAGAACTTAGTGACAGGGCATTTTTAATGATTATACCCTGAAGCGGTGTTCTTTCTTTTCAAGGGTCCATATGCATTAGACCCCTATCAGATTTTCTTGCTGAGAGTTAATTACCCATCTGCTTAACCTTAATCAAATTATTCCTTGTCACTTTACAGACAGCCATCAAGAGTAGCTCCACACTTTTTTGAAGGAGTTGACCCTCCTTTTTTGATACCTACATGCCGCCGAGACATGGAACAAACAGATTTGTGTTTACTGCTTAACTGTTCCTTTGAGACAAAAATGATATTTTATATTTATATATTCCATTTCTATTAACTTTTGTGAAAAGTGCTTTTTGAAGTTTATTTCCATTAAGCGGGAATATCTAATCCCCTGATCTAAACCATATTAGATACTTTGTTGGCAGCCTGTGCTCTGAACAAATATTTCAAGTAGACAACATTAACTTAAATAAGCCTGCTGCCTAATATATTCTCAGATAAAATATTGATTTAAATGCTAATATAGATATGCAGGGTTCCATTTTCTTACTGCTCTCATATACAAAAATGGATAAACACTTAGCCTGTCCTAGACTTGTTTGTAGCCTGCAGCAGGCTTGAAAGCTATGTTTTACTTCCCAGGGGCTTCGTGCTCTTAGATCGATGACTTGCCCCAAATCAGCACTCAGTACTTGTGCTGACTGATTTATGGTGTGCCCTGTTTAAGATCCATACTGATTAAAATAATACAAAATAAGCAGTCAAATAGAATCATGATAATGAACAGTAGAATCTGAAAAGCCTTTGCAGTTTACAAAATACTTGCAGATGCACAGTCTCGTTTAACCCTCTCAAAAATCCGGTAGAGTAGATACAGAAGGTGTTATCGTCATCCCACGCTATCTAAGGCCACCCAGTTTGTAAATGATGGAACTGCACCTGCACTCAAGTCTTCACGCTCCTGGGCCTGTGCGGTTTCCCCAGTACCGTACTGTGTTTCTATCCCCCATTTCAGGGCATAATGAAGAAATACAGTCTTTGCAGGGGACAATATTAACTGTATTACGAGGACTGTGATGGTTTCGAGGTAAAGCACTTGGGTGGCGTAACTAAATGCTGCATTTGCGTGGTTGTTTGTCTCAAGGTTCTGAGTAGTTTTCGTGATTTTTGTTGGTTTTCCCCTCTCTGTCCAGATCTGCCACGTTTTGTTGCCACTGGGGGTTTGCAGATGTTGCTCTTTAATGAGGTTGCTCCATAGAGGATGAGAGAACCAGGAGGTCGTCCATTAGCAGAGCCGATAGAGCAGCTTGGCTGTGAAGCAGAAGGGAGCCAGGCTTCCTTGGTCCTTCAGACGAGGGGGAAACCAGGGTGTTAGTCTTTTCTCCTAGAGATTCTATTTCTTCACATCGAGGCACTCCCCACACCTGATTACTGATCCTCTGCCTTACTCTGTGCTCTAGCAAGATGATAAGGGTAACGTACTTATAAATCAACCTTTCATTTACTTAAAAGTATCATCCTGCAGTAAAGGAGGAAATGGAAGCTACTCCGATCCTTGAATACTGGGCAAAGGCAAACCATTCCTAAGTGCACAGCCCTTCAATATGACGTAACCTTTTTCATTTAACAGCCATTTCCCCTGGTAACTAACTCTTTGTGTTGGCAAACCATGAAAGGAAGCGTGTAGACTTGGCAGCCCGACCCTGAAGTTTGTGTCTAAAAAATTATTGCTTTTTATGCACCAAGGGTCCAAATGACATTTGTCATTTGGCGGGGCAGAGACATTTCTGAAATTAAAAAGGATGACCTTATTTCACTTAGTGAAATGAGATTTACGCTTTAATGGAACCCATTTTGAATAGTTGTTCTTTGGGCAGTGCTGTCAAAAAAGAAAATATATTTTATATTCTTCCTTATTATCAGAATACAGTCCTAAAATAGAGTCAGTAAGCCTCGCTTGGGTCTGAGAACCTCATGGTATCATTTTAAAATTCCTGTTCCTAGGTGGTGGTTTGGCACACATTTTTTCTTTTGAGGTAAAAAACAGTGATCACGGCACAATTGAAGATAGTACTATGCCTTTTTGGATATTTAATAAACAGTACCCACCTTCATTTCCTCTTGCTCCTTAATCCTCAGGAAGTTCCTATAGTTCTCAAGGTTAAACATGTTTTTAATCATCACATTTATAACATGTAATCAGCAACTTATGGGCACCTTGAGATGTTTGTTCAGTTAACACTTACCTAGCCCTTGATGTAATGAGCACTCGGTATTATACAAGACTGATGAATCACTGACTTCGAGCTCTGAAACTAATAATACATTATATGGTAATTAATTGAATTTAAATAAAAAAAAAACAAATACTTACGTAGCCCTTGTATATTCCAGTCACTGTCAACTTACTTAATCCTCTTATGAACCCTATATGTAGGTATTCTTATTATTCCTGTGTTATTGGGATACAGAGAGGTTAATTACCTCATCTAACATCATGTAGCTAGTAAGTGGGGAGCTGGGGCTTGAACCCAGAAGGTCTGGCTTTAGGGTTCTTGCACTCGACCACTATGCTGTTGTGCTTTACATTTGGGTAAATACTAGTGTCAAGGATGAAAAATTTTCCTCTGCCCTTCAAAGGCTTGTCTAGCTGGTCTAAGAATTAAGTTGACATAAG
This sequence comes from Ursus maritimus, assembly GCF_017311325.1. Lineage (NCBI taxonomy): Eukaryota > Metazoa > Chordata > Mammalia > Carnivora > Ursidae > Ursus > Ursus maritimus. Next base: position 10,029,162 of record NW_024426119.1, on the reverse strand, counting down.
ACAGATTAACAGGGGAAAAACAAATTTAATTTCATATGTATGGGAACCCCACTTTTGTGAGAGGTTCAAAGACAGAAAGGTAAAATGAGATTTATATGCCATCCTGAGCTAAGGAAGGGATAGGGGCCTGGGGCTCCAAAGAGGAGAAGGGCAATTCACAGGGCAGTAAGAAGAGCAGGTGTTTGCTAATTAGATGTTTGCCCTGCCGTACAGATGGGTCATTCAGATAAAATCTATCTCTGGTAATAACTCTTATTCTGAGGGGTGGGGGGCATGGGGAAAGCCCAATTTAGATTCTTCCAGGTAGGTAAGGGAGGGGCAAAAACTTCTGAGCCTGCAGGGTCTTGATTGCCTTCAGCTCAAAATAGTCCAGATGTCAAAGTGGCATTTTGGAGAGACTTGTTCTGAATCACTTCACTAGCCTTAGGTGGGATTCCCCTAGAAGGCTCCTTTCCTCAGTGTTGGCCCTACTTGAGATTTTTCCCCCCATCAAAGCTGTAGACCCTTTGGTACCCAGACCCCTTTCCACTAAAATCTCAGTCAGGCTAATGTTGAACATGTGATGTCAGGATTGGCTGGACCAATCCTAAGGATAATCTCTGTTAAATGTGCCCCACTCTTACTTCACTCTTCCCTCATCATCCCCTTCCTTTTGCCCTCTAACTTTCTTTATAGGACCTCCCCAGTGGAAGTGAGAAAATGTCCAGGATAGCTGATATTTAATTTGAGTTTTCTTTTCACTGCTGAGGGAGAAATTCCCATTTGACCACCCAAGGAGGAACCATAAGGAGAGGTTGTTCCTGGCAACTAAGCTGGAACTCAGAACACGTTTTCCAAAAGAAACATTTTTTTTTATATGACAGTTTTTATTAGTTATTTACTTTCAGAACAGCACAAGTCTGTACTTCCATTTATTTGTTGGTTCATTAAATCATTTGTTCGGGCACTAAGGACACAAATCACCACCACTGGATTAAGTCCATGACTGGTCTGCAGAACCTAACCATTATTTGTAGCATTGAATCTATAAGAAAATGTATTACTGACTTACTTTGGGAATATACTTTTTTCATAATTTAGGTATTGCCAATAATGATAGCCTTGACTTCGGCTTTTGAGAAAAGTTTACAAGTTGGCAACGTAAACTGCAAAATATTGACTTAAAAAAAATCAATGTGTGGTTTTCATTATGAGAATGAACTTTTTCAGAATATAATCACTTGCCAGTAACCAATAGTGTTTTAGGTGAACCCGAAAGATTATTATGTTAAACATGGATTAGTTTATACACCCCGAAAGTATATATTCTATTAATTGTGATCAGTGAGTAATATTAGTAGGCATATCCTTTAATTTTCCCCCCAGTACTTCTCAACATTGTATCTTTTCAGTGCAGATGTTTGGGAAGGTGGTCACCGAATCTGGAAGAGGCATATCAAAATGTGTGTTTTACTTTCATCTATGAATAGAGTGGTTAGCTTTATTTAATTTCCTAGGGAAACTTTATCATTTAATGACATTTTCTGTTACAGACTTGGAATGGCTAAATACACTTAAGTTCTAAGATGGATTCTCACTAAATGTAACGACAGTGTGTAGCTTTACAAAACTTAGAGGCGTCAAAAGAATGATGGTATCTGTAGTCTTTAGGAAGATTTAGAGTCTCTGCAGTACCCAAGAAGTCTTTGGAAGTGTGCACACCCCATTGTCTCTTCACTGGTGCACAGATACATATTTCTGATGGCTCTGACGTCTGCCTGCCCCATTTCGCCTCCAGCTCCCCTGATGTTCTGTTATTTAAAAGCTCAACATCCAGACCTGTTAGTTTATTAGTAGCAAGTCCAATCTGGAATGAGTCTTCTGCTTCCACCCCTGACTTGTATTCAATAAAGCACTTAGTCCTCTGGACCCTCGTGTGAACATCAGACTTCAGTCTGCCTATCTGATTCCACCACGTGAAGCCAGTCTCCGTATCTGGTCCTTCTGCCCACCTGCATATAATCTCACATGGACTTGGCAACGAACAGCCCAGGGTCTACCAAACACCAAAAACCACTGCTATTCTGAAGTGTAGCATTGACACGCTCCATCCTTTATAACCAGTCTCATGTCCCACTAATCCCCATCGCTTCTCCTCCACAGTCAGGAAGCTGGTTTAATAAGTGACCCCAGCACTTGCATAGGCATTTCTGCCTTTACACCCCATCCATCTTCTGGACTTTCTCTCTCCTCCCTTCCCTCCCTCCTTTCTCTATCCTCCTCCACTCCCTCCCTCCCTTCATCCATGGCCTACCAAAATCGTCTTAATCCCAATTATAATTTTTTTAAAAGCATCTTAATCTCACCTCTGTTTTGAGTCCCCAGTGATTTCTGCCTCTTCATAGTTTTCTATTTCACTTATAAACATTACTACACCACCTAGCACTAGTCAGGTGGTGTTCTTTCATTTCTTCATCTAGGTCAGCCTTGACCCTTCTAATGAGACTGTGGACACCTATGAGGCCAGAAACAATTTCGAGTGCTTTCTTCATGTTCCTTATTATCTCTATCTATAATAAATACTTATTCTAATAAGTAACCCTTGGTAATAATATCCCCGTGACATAATAAAGAGAGATACAATTTATTGAGCTCTTACTGTATACTAGGCACCAGGTACATTATCGCATTTAGTCCTCACATCAAGTCTTTGAAATGAGAACTGTTATTACATCCTTTTTATGGTTTACACTCATCAAAATCACACAGCTAGTAAGTGGTAGGGGAGCAAGGCTTTAAACCCAGATCTGTCCGACTTCACAGCCCATGAAAATAAACTACTACATTTCACTTCTCTTCAGTATATCTTTGTCTGGGGAACAAAATCTAGATAAGCAATAACCTGTTAGGAGCCTGGGGACTCCTGGAGGGACATATTCATTAGTTTTGTCAATATTTGTCAGTATCTATTGAATCCTTAAAATGAAGAGGCTGCAGAAACTTGCACATAGCAGTGAAAGTGGACAGATGGTGAGTTCAGGAAGGAAAAAGAAGAGGCAAGCAGTAAAGACAGATGGACACCCACAGATATGAATTGAACAGCCCATTTGTTCCCTCTTTAACCCTTGCACTTGAAACCTGATTTGTGATCCCACCAGAAGGGTGGTGAAACTGCTCCCCAAGGCCCAACCGGCATTGCTCAAGTCCCAGCCTCTTTGACCTCTGTGTAGCACTTGCCATGGTGACCCCCCACTTCTTGAGCCTCTTTCTTCCTTTATTTTCCATGAGAGTGGGCTGATTTTCAGATTATTGCTCTGGTTGCTCCTTCTTTGATTTCATTGTCTGGCTCTTTTTCTCATTTTATATGCAAGCATTCCCTAAGGTTCTGCCCTTGACCTTCTTCTCTCCTCCTTCTAAACCCTCTCCCTTGGTGATCTCATCCATTTTCACAGCATCAGCTCTCATTGGTATGCAGAATACTCCCACATCTATGACTTCAGCAATCCAGACCTTTCCCCAGGGCGTCAGTCCCCCATTTCCAACAGCTTGCCAGGTAGCTTCACTAGCACTTCAGTGTGCCCCGAGCCACACATCACCTGTTTCTATCAAGCCTGCTGTTTCTCGCCTGGGGACCCTATTTAGGGTTTTTAGGATTTTGATAAATCAACAACATCAACATTTTCCGAGTTACCTTTCACTCATCCCTTTTGAGGATCCCCACAACAGTCAGTCAGTTGCCTGGACCTGTTGATTTTATGTCCTAAATATCTGTTGGCTCTGTCTCTCAATTCCCATTGCCACAAACTTCATTACTACCCAATTAATCTCTCCAGAGAGCACTTCTGATCACCTTCAGTTCTCTATTCAAAACACTCAAGGATGTAAAATGTTAAGAAGAAAGAAACAATGGAAAGGAAAGAAAAGAAAAAGGCGACTTCCTTAGCTGGACACCCAGGGCCCCAAGTGTCTTTCCTTGCTTTCTTGATTCATGAAGCACAGCTAACAGATCTCGCTGCCACCAGCCAGATACTCTGCCTCCTCTAAACACATATGTATCTGTATATCTCTTTCTGACTTGCATTGCAATTACTAGTGTTTATATTTTATCTCTGCTACTAGAGATCATTGGCTCTCATCTTGTTCACTTAGTACGCCCCCCCCCACACACACACACTGTACTCAACCTAGTGCTTTAACACCTCATAGGTGCTCACTGAAGTATTTTTTTAACACTGAGTAATGAAGTATGACCTTGACAACACCTGTCCCAGTTACTGCTCTTTTGCCCAGCATAAAAGGTAAATGCAAGATTTTCCCTGTGTTCATGTTCGATGTACCTCCCTTTTGCCTTCTGTGTCTGAAATACCCCATTCTTTTGCCAGGAGCATGGTTTGAAGGGTCTGATTTAGAGGAGAGGTTCTTTGAAGGCTTCATCTCTTAGGTTAGCCATCAGTGTGGCCTTATAGAACCTCGGGTTGCAGATTATTTCTAGGCAATTCACCGTGTTCTATAAACACTTGGGTCTTCTGCTGAGTGCAAGATGGGAACAGAAGGCAACTTGCTGCCCTCTTGAGTATTTCTGGTAATTCATAGCCAAGCCATCCGTGGCAGAAAATTCCCTCAACAGAACACATGCAGCCAATTCCAGAGATTGTCCTCAACCATAGGCTGATCAATTTTGTGGATAGTTCTCTTAGAAATGAATCCTTATGGCTGACATCGTGCATAAATTGTATAATAAAAATTTCAAAAACCCTTTGAAGTTCAGGGCATTGCTATTAGAGGAGTGGCCTCTGTGCCCTGACTAATATATTCAGGTTCCAGAAAGATACATCATAAATCCATAAATGTTCATTCCTAGACAGGCCTGTTATTTCAATTTCTGTCTCCCTTCCCACCCTGGTGAAGTTAATGGAACAACTTAGAAGAGAACGTAAAGGGATCATTACCTTTTACCCTTAAACCTCAGGCCTGGAGCAAGCTCTTACGGCCTGTGCTCTGGGCCTCTCCTGTTAGTACCCAGAAGTAAAGCTCCAAAGCCCCCAGGAATCCCTTGTCTCCAAAAAAAAACTCCATAAAGGTGGATTTTAACTTTGAAAATCTACAGAAAGCCAAAAGTCTTTCCCATCATTAAGATTTCTTTCCCATTCCTTGGGGCGCCTGGGTGGCACAGCTGTTAAGCGTCTGCCTTCGGCTCAGGGCGTGATCCCGGCGTTATGGGATCGAGCCCCACATCAGGCTCCTCCACTATGAGCCTGCTTCTTCCTCTCCCACTCCCCCTGCTTGTGTTCCCTCTCTCGCTGGCTGTCTCTATCTCTGTCGAATAAAGAAATAAAATCTTAAAAAAAAAAAAAGATTTCTTTCCCATTCCTATGAAGATTCCCCTACCCAAATCTGGTGGTAACTTCATTGAGTGATTCTTATTCACTCTCTGAGTCCTTATTAGTTGGATGTCCTTGGTGTGCTACTATGGCCCTTCTTCTTAGAAAACTGGAGAAAGAGGAGAGAGTGTGAGCTGAGGCAGTAGTCCTTTAATCCTTCATTCTTTATTCATTCACTTATTTTTATTTGTTCAGCAAACATTATTTACTCTTTGCTAGGTACTGAGATTTGATAATGGGAAAGACATGGTTCCCGTCCTCAGGAAGCTTGTGGTTAATAGAGGAGTTCCACTAAATGGTCAAATGCAATGTTTCTTAATCGCTTTTGGGTCAGAGACTCCTTTGAGAATCTTATGAATGTATTAGAGTCCCCTTTCACCACTAAAAATAGATACATACATATACATAGGACTTACAAAAGCTATACAGTTTTCTCTGGAACTTTGATGTTTATTTGAAGCTCAGTGGTATGGGTGTGTTACTAAATTTTTGGTAAGGACACCTTCCTTCTTGGGAGAATGTGAGCCTGAAATATAAATATGAGACCCATTGGCCCAAACTGTTTCATGGGGCTAAAGATCACTTTTTTTTTTTGGAAGATTTTATTGATTTACTTGACGGAGAGAGAGACAGCGAAAGAGGGAACACAAGCAGGGGGAGCGGGAGAGGGAGAAGCAGGATTCCCACTGAGCAGGGCGCCCAACGTGGGGCTCGATCCCAGAACGCTGGGATCATGACCTGAGCCAAAGGCAGATGCTTAACAACTGAGCCGCCCAGGCGCCCCGAAGATCACATTTTTTAACAGAAAATCTTTAATCGAATTATATTGCTTCAATAGGAAGTGAAGTAATTCTTGAAGTAATTCTTTAAGCTGAGACTCAAATGGGAGTGTGACTGGAGTGTTTGACCAACAGCAAGAAATCTAGCATGGCTGGAGTGGTGTTGGATGATGGAGACAAAAGTAAGAGATGAAGTCAGAAAGTTGTAGGGGGCCAGATCATGGAGGGCTATTTTATGCCATTGACTTTGGCTTTTACTCTGAGTGAAATAGGAAGCCACTGCAGGGTTTTAGCTGAAGAGTGACTGACATTTTAAAAGGAATACTTTGGTTCCTACATTGACAATAGACTAATTAAGAGGTAAGGTAAGGATAGAGGTGCGGAGATCCACTGGGAAAAACTCAAGCCAAAATAATAGTGGTGACTTGGACCAGATGGTTGGTAGCAGTGGAGGTAATGGGTAGCAGCCAGATTCTAGAAGTATTTTGAAGGCAGAAATGACAAGATTTCCTGATAGATTAAATGCGGGGTATGAAAGAGAGAGGGGGGGAAGGTTTAGGATGATTCCAAGAGTGGCTTGAGCAACCGCAAGGATGGAGTGGAGTTGCCATCAGCTGACATTAAAAAGGCAATGTGTTTAAAAAAAAAAAAAAGGCTATGGGTAGAACCCATTTGGAATGAAAGATCAAGAGTTCAGTCTCCTGGTGTTGTATGACTTGGGAATTCTGAAACAAGTTTTGCTGCCTTCTGGGATTACACACATAAATAAAAGTGAGAATAATAGGAGCCAGGTCTCTCACTGGAAAGGAGAACGACTGGAATGAACCTTGTGCTGTTAGATTAGGATTCTCATTAGAGATTTCAGTGTGAATTCATGATTTTTAGTGTATAGATATATAGGTGTAGAAATGAATGTAAATGTACACTCTGAAATATATTTTCTTAACTCCATCACTGCAAAGGTCTGAAAGAAATAAGACCAGTAACAATAAGCACACAACACCCAGACCTAGGTTTTTAAATATCATTCTTTCATTAAAGAAATAGGGCACCCTGGGGAAATACCTGATTCAAGCTGGGGCAGAGAATGGATAGGATGAGTCTGGAACATCTTATTGTGTCAGAAAGTGAGAAAGTGCTCAAATAACAATAAAGACATGTCAGAAAGATTCATGAGCTAACTTAAAAGGGTTCTCGTTTGTCAAATATGGGACTATGTTAGCATCAAAATAAATAATGGTAATAATAGGTTATCATCCACAGAATAAAATAAGGATCTGAGTCCATGGATTTATTACAGATATAATAAGTAAGTGAGTAAATAAATTAACGAGAGAGAAAGAAATCTGCTCCATATCATAGAATGCCAGATGAGTAAATGAGTAAGGAATGATAAAGTTAGAAACACCGCCATTTGACAAATATCAAGGTAATAATTGATTTATGCAAGAATTATCAATAGGTCCTAAACTAATGGCTGAAAATTTGATGAGAAATAGCATATCTGTATAGTCTCAAATATTTATTAGAAAGGAAAGATAGTAACTTTACAATAGAGAAATCTGGCAACTATCATCTTAACCAAGTAATTGAAGTTAATATGACCAGTACTGGGACAAACTGACATCATGATCTCCTTATATGATGCACTGAGGACACAACATGACTTTTGGACAAAACGTCTCCATCTACTCATGAAGAAACCTCAGAGAAACCTAGATTAAGAGTTGTTGTTTAATAGACAGAGTTTCAGTTTTGCAAGATGAAAAGAATTCTAGAGGTTGTCCAACAACGGGGATATATATAACACTTACTGAAATGTACACTTAAAAATGGTTAAAATGGTAAATTTTATGTTATGTGTATTTTACCACAATTTTTAAAAATCTTAAAAAATTAAGGAGCATTCTATAAAATATCTTCCATAAGTCATGGAAGACAAATACACACTATAGAACTGTTCCAGATTAAAGAAAAATAAAGAGATATGACAATGAAATATAATTTATGTTTCTTTTTTTCTAAGATTTATTTATTTATTTGAGAGAGAGAGAAAGCACGAGCGGGAGGGGCAGAGGGAGAGAGAATCTCAAGCAGACTGGGCATGGAGCCCAACACAGGGCTCAGCCTCACGACCATGAGATCACGACCTGAGCTGAAATGAAGAGTTGGACACTCAACCAACTGTGCCACCCAGGCACCTCTACAATTGGTGCTTCCGGACTGAACCTGGGATCAGGAAATTAATTAACTTGGGAAATTGACTGGGAATTTGTTTAAAAGCAAATTTCGAAGAAAGAAGAAACACTGTTAACAGCTGAGAAATGGAATTATTTTCTGTTTCCTATCTCCAGCATTTGATGACCCCAGCTCATATTTTCTCCCAGACGTTTCGGTGCTTGGTTGCCAGCAGGTCGTCCACAGAGATTATCTGTGTTCTAGAAAGTGAAGTCATCTTGCATGGAGGATAACAGCCGGATAGAAATAGGCTTGCCGATCTCACGGCAGGGCAGAACTTTGGAGTGCAAACAGTCTTTCATTCAAATCACAGGCGAACTTCCTGATGCCAAAATCAGCCCTCATCTCACAGGCTCATCTCATCGGTTTCCTGGTAGAAAGCAGCTGTGCTGCCAGGGATAGAAACTCCTGGCTAGCCATAATTAGATCTAAAAGAGCACCCTTTGTTTTCCCTTTAGTCTGCAAGCCTCAGTGTCTGCCGGTGTGAACGGCAGTGGGGCTCAGCGGATTGTACTTAAAGTGAGCCAGAGAGCCTGATGGTCATGACAGACACCCTCCTCTCTGAATGTTGGATCACGTATGTATTGCCTCTGATCAGTCTGCTTGTTTGAAACTAACGTCAAAGGCAATGTGTAGTGTTAACTCTAACCTTTAACAAGAAACTAGAAATAGAACCCTTATTCACCTGTACGGATATTTGCCATCAGAGAACTCTGTGTCTCCTTTGATGCCTTCACTGTGCCCTGGATTATTTCTTTACTCATCTTCCTGGAAGCATGATTTTTTTCCAAACAGCTAATAATAAGCATATCTAAATCTTATAGAGTGATTTGCAATTTATGGAAACTTGTGTATCCATTAGCTCATTTAATCTTGACAACAGAACTGAAAATGAGATAAGTCTTACCCCTATTCTGTAGAGAAAGAAACATAGCTAAAGATCGTATACAATCAGTAAGCAGCTGTAACTCTCTTCTCCCTGATGAACTGGTGGGGAAGGTAGCTGTGTTTCCAATTTGAACCAGTTAAGGAAATGTAGTTTTATTAATCACATCATCTAATAAATTCTCTCCAGTGTGATGGAGGAAATACTTCACACAAAAGATAGGGGAGAAAAAATGTTTAAAGACCTGTTGGAGGTAGATGGGAAGTCTCAATCTCACGAGACTCGAGAAATGTGCTGTTGTCATCGTTGTTGCCGTTGTTTGGTAACAACACAAGTCATGTGAACTGAAATGATTGTTTCTTGTGTTACGTATGACCATCTGGTTTTTCTGTAATGAGTGGCAATAGAGGGAATATATTTTTTCATCATCATTGTTGAGCATCTTCTAAATATAGGGAGAAAACTAGCATTGGTAGACTTCAACAATATAAAGACTCACCACTAGAAATCCATCCCAGGGGAAAAAGTCACTCACTCTGACAGCAGAACCACATCAAGAAAATTCAGGGGCAGGGAAACAATAGGCAAAGAGACAGTTTCTTATACAGAGAAAAACTAGGTTCTATTGCCAGTTCTGGCATCCTAGGTTGTTGCCAGGAGGCACCCTGAAGGGGATGCGATGAACCACAAGAGAACGTGCTGGTAGGAGGAATATATCCTTTACAGCCTTACTGCACAATAGGGAATGTCTCTTAAGGGTGATCCATTCTATTTTCCTAAAACCGGAAACATGTTTTCTTGTGAAATTTCATAAGTAGTCTTTGGGTGTGGAATAAAAGAGGAGTGGCCAGAGAACAGGACAACAATGAAGACTGGTTTTAGAGACTAGAGATGTAGAGCTAAGATGCTGGAAAGCACAGCAGTTCAGGTATTTTTTCCTTTGAGTGAGAACCAGATAAAACCCTTCAGTCCTTTATTATCCTAAGGGTCATTTTCCTTCTGGTGCCAACAGGATTCTTGTTAAGGTAGGTCCCAGCATCTCTCTCCTTTGAAAGTGGGGGCTTCACCCTCTTCTTTTCCTTCTGTCCATCACGACCAGAGTATACCCACGCAATTCTTGCTTGTGTTTGTGCATTCTAGTTCAGTGGTTCTCACATTAACTCCACGGTAGAATCATTGGGAGCTTTAAAGAAATGCTGGTGCATGTATCATTTTTTGAGAAGGTCTCTACATTCTAATGAGTAGCGTAGGTTGACAGTATTGTCCAAAAGCAGTGATTCTCAAACTTTGATGTGCTAGTGAATCATCTGGAAATCTTATTAAAAGCAGTTTCTGATTTTAATAGGTCTAGGGTAGAGTTGGAGTTCTGCACTTTTTAAAAAGATTTTATTTATTTATTTGAGAGAGACTGAGCATGAGTGAGGTGAGAGGGAGAAGGAGACTCCCTGCTGAGCAGAGAGCCCAGGACCCTGGGATCATGACCTGAGCCGAAGGCAGATGCTTAACCAGCTGAGCCACCCAGGCACCCCTGGGGTTCTGCCTTTTTAACAAGCTATCAGGTGAAGCAAAACACTTTGAGTAGCAAAATTATACAGCAGTGGTTCTTAAACTCTGGCAATACAATAAAAAAAAATCACCTGGAGAGACTTCCAGTTTCCTATTTCAAACGTAAGGAATTTGGAAGTCATCACCCTGTCCCAACAAGTAAAAAGCTGAAAAGACTGAAAACTCAGCAACTCTTCTTGGATCCAAAAGACAGGAGAGAACATAGGACAAACTACTGCCTCCAAGATTGGAGAGACAGATGAATACAGGGAGTTGCAGCTCACCAGAGCAGACTCTTGAGAGAGCAAACAGAAACTGCCAAGAGAACCAGTGCCAGGGTGGAAAAACCTGAACTGTAATTGCTGAATTGCTGGAAGTTCAGTGTGAACAACTATGAGAGTTAAAATCTCCAGAGGAACCCACAATAGGAGGACCCCCACAATAAAGGGACATTTGCCACCAGGAGCTCCTCTAGATTCCACAGTAAATATTGGAGAAAAATCCCCTCGTGCTTTCTGCAGGGGGAGGGGAAAAGGTACCATTTTGAAAAACATGAGAGCACACCGTTTTTCTTCATAAGGCCAACCCCTCAGGAGAAACTAGTTAACCAGAGCCTAATCTTCCGGGGGTATTATCAGAGCCTAACTGGGAGAAGGGAGATAACCAACTCTAGCTCACTTTAGCCATCCTGTCCCACCTAAAGGGGGAGAAAAGAAAACTGAGAAATACTTGTGAATTTCACAGTCCAGAGGCATAGGCTTAGGAAGAGACTAAGATCCAATCATAAGACTACAGCACACCACCCCTTCCCCCCTCACCTTACCACCACATTACTAAAGTCCTATTTACAGCAGTTTCCTGTACCCAGTAAGTCATGTCCAGCTATCAAGAAAAATTACAAGGCATACTAAAAGGCAAAAAGCACAATTTGAGGAGACAGAGCAAGCATCAAAACCAGACATAGCAGGGATGATGGAATTATCATACTGGGAATTTAAAACAACTACAATTATTATGCTAAGGGCTCTAATGTATAAAAGTACACAACATGCAAGAACAGATGGGCAATATAAGCAGACTGAGAGGAAACCTAGGGAAGAACCAAAAAGAAATGTTTGAGATTAAAAAAAAAAATTGTAACAGAAATGAAGAATACCTTTGAAGGGTTTATTAGTAGACCGGACATGGCTAAAGAAAGATCTCTGAGGAGCTTGAGGATTTCACAATAGAAACCTCCCAAACTGAAAAGCATAGAGAAAAGATTGTGAAAAACAGAACAGACTAACCAAGGCCTGTGAGACAACCACAAAAGGTGTAACATATGCATAATGGTAATATCAGGGGAAAAGAAAGGAGTAGAAGAAATATTTGAAAAAATAATGACTGAGAATTTTCCCTAAATTAATGTCAGACACCAAAACACAGATCCAGAAAGCTCAGCAGACATCAAACAGAATAAATGCCCAAAAAACCCTCTACACTTGGGCAAATCACTTTCAAATTAAGAATCAAAGATAAAGAATCCTGAAAAAAGGCACAGGGAAAAACCAAAGGTTACATATAGAAGAACAAAGATAAGAATTACATCAACTTTTCAGAAACCATGAGAGTAAGAAGAGAGTGGAGTAGAAGAAAAAAAAAGCAACCTAGATTTCTGTATTCTGTGAAATTTCCTTCAAAAGTGAAGGAGAAATAAAAACTTTCTCAGATAAACAAAAATTGAGGGAACCTGTTGCCAGTAGACCTGCCTTGTAAGAAATGTTAAAAGTTCCTTAGAAGGAAAATGATATGGGTAAGAAATTCAGATCTACATAAAGAAAGAATGACCATCAAAAAAGGAAAAAACGATGGTAAAATAAAATTTTTTATTTTTTTAATTCTTTTTTAAAAAGATTTTATTTATTAGAGCGTGCGTGCACAAGCAGGCAGAGGGGCTGAGGGAGAGAGAGAAACAGACTCCCCACTAAGCAGGGAGCCCAATGTGGGGCTCAATCCCAGGACCCTGAGATCATGACCTGAGCTGAAGGCAGATGCTTAACCAACTGAGCCACCCAGCCGCCCCTATTTTTCTTATTCTTAATTGATCTAACAAGTAACAGTGTATTTGATTGTGTATACTTACTTATAAGTGAAATGAATGACAGCATTGATACAAAAGAGATCAAGAGTTCCATGCTCTACAGACTTAGCTAGCCAGGCACTCTAAACAACACACTTCTAAATAACACATGGGTCAAGGAACTGATATCAAGAGATTTTAAAAAACATTTTGAATAAATAAAAATGAAAACACAATTTTTCAAAATTTGTAGGATAAAGTGAATCCAGTGCTTAATGGGAAATTTATAGCATTGAATGTACTTCCGAGATAATAAGAAAGATCTAAAATCAATCATCTAAGTTTCCACTTTAAGAAATTAGAATAAGAAGAACAAATTAAGTTCAAAGTAAGCAGAAGAAAAGAAATAATAAAAATTAGAATGGAATAAATGAAATTGAAAACAAGAATCAATGGAAAAATCAACAAAATCAAAACTTGACTCTTGGAAAAGATTAATAAAATTGGTAAGCTTTTACTAGGCTAAGAAAAAAGGACAAAAACCTAGATTAATAATATCAGAAATAAAAGAACATCAGTACAGATCCTTTGGACATTAAAAGGATAATAAATAATACTATTGAGAACTCTGTGTCTGCAAATTTGATAACCTAGATGAAATGGATCACATTCTTGAAAGACACAATTAGCATAAACTCACAAAAGAAGAAATAGATAATCAGAATTACCGGTATCTATTAAAGAATTTGAATAATTAGTAACCTTTCAAAATGAAAAGCACCATGCTGAGATAGGTTTACTGGTGAATTCTATCAAACATTTAAGGAAGAAACTACACTAATTTTCTACAATCTCAGTAGAGAGAAGCAGAAGAAATACTACCTCATTTTATGAGGCCAGCATTACCTCACTACCAAAACAAGACAAAGATACTACAAGAAGAGAAAACTTTAAATCAATCTCTCTCTCTTTGTTAAAAAAAAAATTTATTTACCCATTTGAGAGTGAGAGAGCACACATTCACGAACAGGGGGAGGGGCAGAGGGAGAAGGAAAAAGGGAGACTCCCCACTGAGCATAGAGCCTGACAGGGGGCTTAATCTCACGACCTTGAGATCATGACCTGAGCTGAAATCAAGAGTCCGACACCCAACCAACTGAGACACCTAGGCGCCCTTAAGCCAATATTTCTCTAGAACGTAGATGTAAAAGCACTCAAAACATATTAATAAATTGAATCCAACGATGTACAAGAAAAATTATATACCACAACCAAGTGGGATGTATTCAAGGCTGGTTCAACACTCAAAAATCAATCAGTCCGTCACATCAATGGACTAAAAAAGAAAAAAATCACAAGATTATGTAAATAGATACAGAAAAATCATTTCATAAAATCCAATACCCATTCATGATAAAAACTCATAGTAAACTAGCAATAAATAGATCAATGGAATAGAATAGTGAGCCCAGAAATAGATCCACATAATTACAATCAACTGATCTTTTACAAAGGAGCAAAGGCTGCACAATGGAGCAAAGACTGTCTTTTCAACTAATGGTGCTAGAAAACTATATAGCCACATGCAAAAAAAAAAAAAAAATCTAGACACAGACCTTCTATCCTTCACAAAAATTAAAATGGATCACAGACCTAAATGTAAAATACTAAACTGTAAAACTCCTAGAAGATACCATAAGGAAAAACTTAGATAACCTGAGGTATGGTGAATTTTAGATACAATACCAAAGGCAAGACCCATGAAAGAAAAAATAACCCAGACTTCATTAAAATAAAAGGCTTCTGCCCTGTGACAGACGCTATTAAGAGAATGAGAAAACAAGCCATAGATTCGGAGATAATGTTTGTAAAATACTTACCAGACGTATCTGATAAAGAACTGTTATTCAAAGTATACAAAGAACTCTTAAAACTCAACAATAAAAAACAAACAACTTGATTTTAAAAATGGGCCACAGGGGCACCTGGCTGGCTCAGTTGGTAGAACTTGCAATTCTTGATCTCAGGATTGTGAGTTCAAGCCTTACGTTGAGTGCAGGGATTACATTAAAAAAAGGAAAAGAAAAAAAAAATGGGCCGAAGACCTCAGCAGCTAGCTCACCAAAGTAGTATACAGAAAACAAATAAGTATGTGAAAAGGTGCTCTATATCATATGTCATCAGGGAAATACAAATAAACCGACACTGAAATACCAGTATATACCTATTACAATGGCCAAAATCCAGACACTGACAACACCAAATGCTGGTGAGGATGTGAGCAACAGGAACTGTAATTCATTGCTGGTGGAATGTAAAATGATACAGCCACTTCAGAAGACATTTTGATGGCTTCTTACAAAACAAACCAAACACTCTTACCTCATGATCCAGCAACTGTGATCCTTGGTACTTACCCAAAGGAGCTGAGAACTTATGTCCACACAAAAACCTGCACTTGGATATTTGTAGTAGCTTTGCTCATAATTGCCAAAACTTGGAAGAAACCAAGATGTCCTTCATTAGATGAATGAATTAATAAACCATGGTACATCCAGATAATGGAATATTATTCAGTGCTAAAAAGAAATGAGCTAGTAAGGCATGAAAAGATGTGACAGAAACTTAAATGCATATTACTAAATGAAAGAAGCCAACCTAAAAAGGCTACATACTGTAGGATTCCAACTCTGTGGTAGCCTGGAAAAGGCAAAACCATGGGGGACGGTAAAAAGATCAGTGGTTGGTCAAGTTTGGGTTGGGGGAAGGAATGAAAATGTGGAGCACAAAGGTTTTTAAGTGCAATGAAAATACTCTGTATGGTGTCACAAGGATAGACGCATGTCATCATACCTTTGTCAAAACCTATAGAATATACAATACCAATAGTGAACCCTAATGTAAACTATGGACAAACATGGGTGATTATGATTTATCAAGATAGGTTCATCCATTGTAACAGGTATACTTCTCTGGAGGGGAATGTTGGTAACAAGGGAGGCTGTGCCTGTGGAGATGGGGAGAGGAGAAGGTATCTGAGAAATCTCTGTACCTTTCTCTTAATTTTGCTACGAAACTAAACTGCTGTTAAAAAAAAAAAGTGGCCCTCCCCCCCCCCCAAATCACCTGGAGAACTTTAAAAAAAAATGGTGGTCCCTACTCAGACTATTAAGTGAGAATCAGTAAGAAATTGGTTTAGGAGGCATGGGTATCTTTTAGGCTTCCCTCATGGTTCCACTCTATAGCTAGATTTGGGAACTTTGGTTCTAGATCTGCGTTGTATTAGCCAGTAACCAAATGTGGGTATTTAAATAAAAATTATATTAGACTAAAAATTCAGTTCTGCAGTAGCATTAGTCACATTGCAAGTTGCATCAAACCACAGGTGATTAGTGGCTTCTGTATCAAAAATGCAGACATAGAACATTTCCATTAATGCAGAAAGTTCTGTTGGCCAGCACTGTAAAATCTAAACAACCCTGTACAATAAATAACTCCCAAAGGAGTTCTTTTATTTCCAAAACTGTTGTATTCTGTTCTCTTAGTTAAAAACAATCAATTTTGATTGAAAAAGAGGTCAGATGACAGTAGTTACTGTTTTATTTCAGTTTACAGCAGTTCTCAGATAATCTTGTTTTCCCATCCTCCTAGTAGAATCTTCTGTGAGATTGTGAAAGAATGAATTGCCTGATCAGTGTTCTCCTGTCTTTTTAAGTAGAGATGCCTGCCTCAGAAGTTGAAGCAAGGTTGTACACATGTGATAGGAAATAGGCTGAAACATTTCCTTGTTTTTTAAAATATTTTTTTATTTGACAGAGAGAGAGCATAAGCAGGGGGAGCGGCAGGCAGAGGCAGAGGGAGAAACAGGCTCCCCCCTTAGCAGATAGCCCAACATGGGGCTCGATTCCAGGACCCTGGGATCATGACCAAAGCCGAAGGCAGATGTTTAATGGACTGAGCCACACACGCGCCCCATGAAACATTTCTTTGTTAAAAATTAAGTAATCTTGTTATCGTAAGTTTTTTTTTTCTTTTAAGAATTCACAACTTCTCCCTCAAATAAATAACTGGCCATACTCAGGAATGCTCAATCAAAATTTGCTATTTCTGCTGTAGGGACAATTCTCAAGTGTGAAACTACAAGTCAGATGAAAACAAAATTCACGATCTCCAATTAGAGGCATGATGAAAGAACAAATTTCAATTCTGGTGTGAGACTTGATAATGGAGAATATTTGTAATCTCTATTTCTAAATCCAAATTGATAACAGAAAGCAAATATTCTATTCCTAAGAGTATTTTTTAATGGAAGACACCTTATCGTCAAGTAACTTACGGTTTAATGAGCTTCTATGTCTCTCATATTTAACTTTGCTGGGAGTTATGGGCAGTCAAGGTTTGGGTTTTGTCTATCACATTCTTTCTCCCTGGAAATCTAGTAAATGGAAGAAGGATGCAGGGCTAGGACATTGCACTGTGTTAGAGATTACATCATTGAGCCATCTCCTGAAGAATACTGAAGTGTGTCTCAAGTTGAGCACAGCTAATACATAAACAGAGGTCAGAGAATGAGAGAATAGAGAACAGGTCAGTGTCCTATTTAAAAATATCAAGTATTCCCTCACCTGGTAGCCCTGATAATTCTTAGTGGTGACAAGATTGTGGATTTCTTGTGGCAACAATTGTCTAGATTATAGCTCAAGAATTGTCAGTATTGAAGAGAACACACAAGGTCCGTATGTATCCTCACTGTAAATGCCTTGTCCTGGGAGGGTGTTCATAAGCGTGGTTTGGCAATGGATCTTTGTAACAAGTATCCATGCTTCAAACCCAAGCCTGGGCTCTGGAGCAGTGCCCGTCTAAGTGCACAGAATGCAGCAACAGAAAGATCGGTCCCAGGCACTCAGGGCTGATTTGTATGGATGCACTGATGCCGTGGGAGCTGTGAACATCAAAGCTACTACAGTGCCCATCGTAGAGCCTCACGGAAGACAAGGCCGTTCTGTAGCTTTGCTTTCTCATCAGAGTTCTACTCCGTAATCTAGTGCCCTTTAACTAGAGAGGATCTGGGACAAAGAAAGCCGAAGGTACAAAGCAAAGAACAATTTAAGTACAGTGCTCAGAAATAATTGGCAGCTTAGGGTAAGATAAAGTCCCACAATGGTTTGAAAAAAAATCCTAGTATATTAGTTCTGGCGGAGACCTTGAAAGGTTATATAGTCCATCTTCCATCGCCTGTCTTCAAAACTTAAATCGTTCCATGGATAGAACTGATTCCACATTTTAGGACTTCCAGAAAGAAAATTACACATCTCCCTTTGAAAATGTTCTGATATATGGTACCTTTTTCACTGTTTGTAAGTTCATTCTTCAGTTAACCCAGATCCATTATATTGCATTTAAAATTGTTTTTTGGGGCATCTGGGTGGCTCAGTCAGTTAAGGGTCTACCTTCGGCTCAGGTCATGATCCCCGAGTCCCATGTTGGGCTCCCTGCTCAGCAGGGAGTCTGCTTCTCCCTCTCCCTCTCCCTCTGCCCCTCCCCCAGTTTCTTCTCTCTCTCAAATAAATAAATAAAATTCTTTAAAAAAAATAAAATTGTTTTTATTTGTTCAGTCTTTAGTGGAGGTATAGAGCAACTACTTGGTATCCCATATGTAAAAGTCACTGAAAGTCAGCCTCAGTTAAATTACCACTTCAGCCTTCTTTTCAGTTACAAAAATCTCTCTGTTTCCTTACACATTTTCGTTTGGCTGTTTTTTCAGCCTCTTATGACTTTTATCTTCTTTGAGTTCTCCATATCAGTCCTTGGTTGTAATGTCTAAACCGAAGTACTTAGTATAATGAGAAACTCACCCCATGAGTCCTAAATACCAGCAGTTTTTGCTTTTTATGGTTGTGTGACTGTAAAAATAACCATGCAAGCTGAGACTGTATCCTGTGATTTTAATAATCAATGGAAAAATTATGATACATAAGTGTGTGTCAAAACATTTAAAATACTATTCCTCTTGGTTATAAACGTATAGAGAAATGAAAGAATGTGGTCAAACTAATGCTAGTATACTATAATTTAAAACCTAAGAATTAAAATATTTTCTTTCTTTGTAAAAAACAAAACAAAGCTTATCCAGAGTAGTCTGAACAGTGCTTACTGCCTTCTTGTCCTAGAACTTCCAATTCTGGGCAAACATCCTCTCTGTGCCTTGGTGAATTGTCACACTCCTTTCTAACTTGGATCAGCTTCCAACATTTTATCTTTTGTGCTTTCAATGTCTGAAATAGCTCAAGAGTTCGTTTAATGTGAAGTTTTTTGCCAGCATCACTTCCCCTGGGACATTTTCATACTTTTCATCACAGCCACTTTACTCATTTATGTTGATTGGCTTGCCTTCACACAGTTCCTCTGGTGCGTATCTGGAGCCTCTCGAAGAGCCACAGCGTCCCCAGTCCCACAGCTCACTATTTCTTCCGTCACTCTGTTTACATTCCAGCGTTATCACTATCTGTTTCTTTGCTGCCCATTCATCTTTGTTAGCCAGTTCCATTGTCCATTTTTGGGTTTATCACTGGAAGACAAGGACACAGTCCACTAGAAACTTGGTCGTTTGTGTATGAACGGAGTAACAGGTGCATAGTGACCAAGCAACAGCAGACTTTGAAAGAAGTGATGTGATTTGTCACTGATGATGATGCAATCTGTTACTGACATGATTTGTGCAGTGAAGAGCTAGCAGTGAAATTTGTACCTCACGCAGTTACTCACAGTTACTATGCCATGGCCAGAAATTTGAACTCTGTTCTTGGAGACCTGGTGTTATTTAACTAAACCATCGTAACTGAAATTCTTGCATTTTAGAACCATGCAAAGTAAGGATGGCCTTATTCGATTCCTACACCTAGCTCTAGGTCCAGGGCTCATGCTCTGGCTCCTGGTCAGTTTGTTATCCACTCTGACACTTCGGTGTTTTTCTGACCTATAACCTTGACAACTTCACCTCAGTGAGGTTTTTCTTTCTTCTCAAGGGGCACTATATGGAGTCTTCCCTCTTCCATCTTTAAACTATTAGTTTCCAACCACTCCTTCTGTCTCTAAGATTGGAGTACTGATTCCCTCCCAAGTTTACTGTCATTTGCAAATTAAATAAACATTTCTCCATTCACTAATGTGAATACTAATTATCCCAACAGAATGTCAGTTGCTGATTACCTCTGAGGTTGACTCAGCCAATTCATTATTCTCCTTTTGGTCAAAGAGTTCAGAGTATTCTGTTAGCTTAAGACTAGTGGTTCCAGTTCTGGTTTATCATCAGGACATTCTGAGGAGCTTTCCAAACCACTTCCCAAGCCTTATAAGGGTCTAGGGCAGGGCCTGGCATCAATATTTTTGAATGTTCTTCCTGTAATCAGCTGGGACTGTCCTCTAACATAAACCATGCTTTCCTAGTTCTTAGAAACCTTATCATAAACTAATAGAATTTTAAAACTGACAAATAACATTAGAGATCATTTTTTCAAACCTACTCATTTTGTAAATGAGAAAACTAAGACCCAGGGATGCCAGATGATTTGGCCACAGTCTCAGAGTCACAGAGAGGAGACTAGAACCCGTGATTCCCAAATTCTGAATCTAGTACTCTTCCTATCTAATTTCCATCATATGGGATACAATCAAAATCATTGACCATCAGCTTCAAGTTATCCTACAGTGATGTTTATTTTTTTCTTTCTGGGTTTAAGTGTATCTGTGGACTAACTTTTGAGAAAAGATGCTCAAATAGGGTCTTTAGCCCATGGTACAGTGGTTGTGCCAAGGATTTTGAGGTAATAGGTGCTATAGGCCCTGGAGAAGCTCTGTGAGCCTCAGTTCAGTCCCGTTCTGGTGCCTGCTCTGTGCCTGACAACTGGTGCCCCAGATGCTGCCCCTTATGTGCTTAGATAACCATTTGAGCTGCACACAAGTGCTTGTTCGTGTGACTATACACATTGCCTGATGGGAGAGAAAGAGGATGGGGGGCAGGTGTGGGACATAGGAGGTGGCAATGTATTATTCTGTGAGGCTTATTTTTTTTATTTCCATGAGATATTCTTTTTCTAACTTTAATTCCAGTTAGTTAACATACAGTGTAATATTAGTTTCAGATGTCCAATATAGTGATTCAGCACTTCCATACATCACCCAGTGCTCATCAGGACAAGTGTGCTCTTTAATCCCCATCACCTATTTCAGCCGTCCCTTCCCTGGCCCTCCCCTCAGGTAACCATCAGTGTGTTCTCTATAATTGAGCCTATTCCTTGATTTGTCCCTCTCTCCCCCTCCCTTTTACTAGTTTGTTTTCTTTCTTACATTCCACATAGGAGTGAAATCATGTGGTATTTGTCTTTCTCTGACTGACTTATGTCACTTAGCATTATGCTCTCTAGCTCCATCCATGTCATAGCAAATGGCAAGACTTCATTCTCTTTTTATGGCTGAATAATATTCCACAACTTCTTTATCCATTCATCAGTCAGTAGACACTTGAGCTCCTCCCATAACTTGGCTATTGTAAATAATGCTGCTGTAAACATAAGGGTGTGTGCATCCCTTTGAATCAGAGTTTTTGTACCCTTTGGGTAAATACCCAGTAGTGTGATTGCTGGGTCATAGGGTAGTTCTATTTTTAACTTCTTGCAGAACCTCTATACTGTTTTCCAGAGCGCCCACACCAGTTTGCATTCCCACCAACAGTGCAAAAGTGTTCCCCTTTCTCCACATCCTCACCAACAGCTGTTGTTTCCTGTGCTGTTAATTTTAGCCATTCTGACAGGTGTTGAGGTGTTTTTGTATGCAATATATGATCTATTCTGGAGAAGATTCTATGTGCATTTGCAAAGAATGTGTATTCTGCTGTTTTAGGATGGAATGTTCTGAATATATCTATTAAATCCATCTTGTCTAGTGTGTCATTCAAAGTCACTGTTTCCTTGTTTATTTTCTGTTTAGATGATCTGTCCATTGATATAAGTGTGGTGTTAAGGTCCCCTACTATTGTATGATTATTGATGAGTTCCTTTGATTGTTATTAACTTTTTTATGTATTTGGGTACTCCTATGTTGGGTGCATAAATACTTATAATTATTATGTGTTCTTGTTGGATTGTCCCTTTTATTATTATATAAGGTCTTTCTTTGTCTCTTGTTACTCTTCTCTTTGTTTAAGAATCTATTTTATCTGATACAAGTATTGCTATTCTGACTTTCTTTTGACTTACATTTGCGTGATAGATGTTTCTCCATTCCCTCTCTTTCAATCTTTTGGTGTCTTTAGGTCTCAAATGAGTCTCTTGTAGGCAGCACATAGATGGATCTTGGGTTTTTTTTTTTTTCAATCCATTCTGTTACCCTGTGTCTTTTGATTGGAGCATTTAGCCATTTACATTCAAAGTTATTATTGAAAGATGTGTATTTGTCATTTTATCATTTGTTTTGTGGTTGTTTCTGAAGACTTTCTCTAATCCTTTCTTGTCTTTCAGTTTTTCATGGTTTGCTGATTTTCTCTAGTGATATATTTGGATTTCTTTCTCTTCATTCTTTGCATATTTATTAGTGGATTTTGATATATGGTTACTATGACGTTTGTATAAACATCTTCTGCATATAGCAGTCTATATTAAGTTGATGGTTGTTTAAGTGTAAACCCATTCTTTACTTCTCTCCTCCCCCCTTCTTATTTTGTCTGTCTCTGTGCCTGTTTCTCTGTGTTAGAAAAGTCGGCTATGTCTCCTGTCCTTGAGGATAATGGCTTTATGAAGGAGAAGTCCTGTAGTGCTCTGCAGTATAGTGGCCCCTGTTCCCTAGGGCCTGGTGCTTCCAGGAGTATCTCCAATGTGTGCTGTTTGTGTTCTGCTGTTGTGTTCTGGCTGCTTTATCCTTCAGGCTAGTCATCTACAGAAGCGTGCTTTGCTTGTTGTGAGCAGTGTTTCATCTCTGGCCTGAATGTGGTGTTTTAACAAGGTGTGCTCTGGTCTTCTTGTGAAATGAGACCTGTCACCACCACTACCAGAACCAAGGCTCCACAAAACTACCAAGTTGGGAGATATGGTGTGAGTGGGGGTTTAGGCCAGTCTTCTGGGGGAGAGGGCCCCCACATAGGAACTGAGGCAAGCATGACTGGGAGAAGTGGTTCTACCAGAGCACAGGAGGGCAGGGCTTGGCATATGCATGTTAGGTAGTGAGTGTCGGCACTGTGCTGGTTCCCACAGGTAGCTCTGTGCTTATGCTGAGGGGCGGGGGAGGGAAATGGCACCAGCTAGTTACTTTGTTCCTGGAAGGGTATCTCTGTGAATACTATCTTTCTGGGATGCACTCTGAGATGAGCATGTAACCTCCCCACTGTGTGCCCCAGATGCTCTTTAGATCACTGTTTCCACATTGTATGTCTGCTGGTAGTTTCCCTGCCCTCTCTCCAAGAATAGTGCAATGACCCCGGGCTCTACTCAGCCATGCCTGCTGACCATTAAAACTCCAGGCTTTAAGTCCTGCTGACTACAAGAACTCATGAAGTTCAGGCCCTCTTGCTTTCCATGCCAGTTGCTATGGGGATTTGTTTTCCCCATGTGCTCCACTGTGTGCTAGTCTGTCTCTTAGCCTTTTCTGTGACCACAGCTCCCTCCCCACCCCAGTGGCCACAATCCATTTCTCCCAAATCACTTCTCAGCACTCCCTACCTTCTTTGAGGTGGCCTCTTCTCTACCTTTAGTTGTATTTTGTTCTGCTAGTCTTCAGGTTGATTTCTGGGGCATTTAGGATGATTTGATAGTTATCTAGTTGTGTCTGTGGGACAAAGTGAGCCTAGGGTCTTCCCACTCTGCCATCATCTTCCAAGTCCACACCTCCACGAGATATTCTTACAGCTAAACTACAACTCCAGCTTTCAGGTTTTCTGACAGAGGAAAATGAGTCTGTCTGCAATTCTGAGAGGAACTAAGGAGTGGAGCATATATCCTTTTGATATGTTGTATGAGTTCATGAAAAATGAATGGGGAATGCTGAATAGTGTGTTCAAACAGTTAATGTTTACTTACTGAGCCTGACATGAAAAAAGAAAACAAAAAACAGAATTTGTCTACCTCCTAATCTTCCTGAGCTCACCTGTCACAGGCAACAGTGTTTGAAATGCTAATGTGTCTTGTAGCTATTTTAAAGAAAAAGGAGCTGCGTAATCGTGGGAAGCTGGGATCCAGGGACTTCCTTGTAAATTATCCTCACCTTCTCTCAAGCACATGCTACCCCATACTATGGCCTCTCACAAGGCTCCAGAAAATGAAAGATAGTATTTCATAGAATCATGGCATTTTAGAGCTGAAAGAGTCCCTCTCTGTTTCAGTTCCAGATTCTTATTTTTGTCCCCTGAGACCCAAGTGAACAACAAATTTATTCACACAGCTTATTTAGGGCTAGACTTAGACAAGAGCTCAGGTCTCTGGACTCCCAGGCCAGTGTGGTTTTGACTGCATCATATTGCACCTAAAAACATTTTCAGACTTCTAAATGAAGTATGAAATCCTAGTGATTCGGCAGTTGTGAATTTTGGGGACTGTGACTGACTTTTGGAGGAGATAGGATGCCATCATTACAGCTGGTTGGGCGAAAGAATATGGAATTTTAAATGTGTCCCCAGGGAGCTGGAATTGAGACAGTAGGTCTCTATGTGTGGCTAGGAGATGGACCTGAGCTTCTTGCCTAAAGCCATGGGCCAGAAGGGACTGTCCATTCTGTGAAAGAGTCCACTCAGTGGCCAGGGAATGGGACACAGAATTGGACAACCCATATGGACATAGGGTGAAAAAAGAGTCATTCTTGAAAAATCCTGAGCCACGCCTAGACTGGGGCCCAAATTTATACTACTTGTAAATGCAGAAGCCCCAAGCCAAGAAATCTAATATGAAAACTGGTCTAAGCACTAGGAAAAAAAAACCCAAAAAACAAAAACCCATCCTCACAGCCTCTCCATTCAGACAACTTTTCAAATCAGGGCACCAGGAAAAGTCTTGTAAAAGGCGGCTCTCACTGGACATGTGCTCACAGAAAACAATAACAAAACCATTTGCAGATAGAAGAACCAAGATCCTGCAGATAGTAGAGCAATCTGGAAGAAATTTTTTTAAAAAGTTTGCTTTAAATGTTCAAGTGGTAAAAGAAGAAAGAAGTCTTATATGAACACGTTATTAGGAAGGATGGTCTCCATTATCCAGCTGATTCTCTGCAGGGGTATTTACCTCAAACATAATGTTTCTGAGACTGATTTTACAGAACAATCACAGATTTAAGCCTACTGAGTGGTCCTGGGTGTAGTGACTTTCCCCATTTAAATAGTTTTTGCCTTTTCTTAGCTTTATCAGAAGTGATGAATAAATACAATTCAGCTTCTAAAATCACACCTAATTCCCCTGAGAGTGGATTTTCTGTACAAACTGCCATTGTCATTGCTTGGTTCCTATCGGAATTAGTCCTCCAGTGTCATCTCCTCCATGTCCCTGGTATGTTTCATCTCTGATTTATTCAGACTTTCGGCTTAGCCATTACTGTAGCCTTGTGCTATGAAGCTATTAAAGTGGCAGGCTACCCCTGCCTTTTACATGATATTTTTACATGTAAAAAAATCTTTTACATGATTCAAGTTTTCTGAAAATTCTTTTAAGAGATGAAGACAGTCCTATCTGGGCTATAGACTGGAGACATAAAGAATTATCCATGAGTACCTTTCATAGTAGCATTCTCTTTTTAAAATATTCATAGGCCCTATGAAGAAGGTGCAGAAAAACTCCCATTATTGATTTAAGATTTGCCTTGAAGACTAGAACAAAAATGTACAGAAAACGCTGGTTTTGGTTATGTTCTGATGTATCCATTCCCAGGATAATGAGAAAGGAAAGATTATCTTTAAAAAATGAGAAGATTTGAAAAATAAACTTTGAGAAATTAAGTTTGCAAGTGAATCTTTTTTTTCTTTTTGAAATTATTTTTATCTTTCCAAGTGAAGTTTAGCATCAATTAATAAATATTTTAAATATTAAGTCATACACCCTGATAAACATTACCTTCTGTTCCTTGGGAGACATATGAGAAGTCTATTATAAGATAATAATTTTTCTTTTCTGTTTTCTTTCTTTTAAAAAAACCACTTAAGAGTTCTTTAAGAACTTAGTAGGGCTACTGAAGTTCCATTTCTCCTCCAGTGAAGTATAAAAATTGCATCCTCCAAAAAGGAAGCAAGGATTGCTGGCAGCTTCCCTGTATATAGTACCAGGAGTCTTCTCCCCCTCCCTATTCTGTGAACCCTATGCAACCCTCAGTAATCTTGTCTTAGATACTCCACAGTCTGCACACTGTATTTGAACACCTGCAGTTTTCTGTCATTTTCTAGTCCATGACTTGGCCTAAGCAGAGACCAATTCAGTCTCAATTTGGTATTTTTAGCTGATCCCTTGTTCAAGTTACAAAATGGTATCTGTCAGAGACTTTCTTTGTAACATTTAGTGAGAACTAGGTTAATATTACCAGGTTTTCCCATAAGTGATGCCTTTCCAGAAACTTTAAGATACCTTTAAAGGCCCTCTGGTGCTTCTTTTTCATTTTCTCCACAGGAAAACAGTAACAGATGGGGGGGGAGGTTAAAAGCTGTGGTGTCCTGGCTTCATTCTATGTAAAAACATTTAATTTTTCTCTAAGTAAAACCTTTTCTTCACTACTTTAAAATTCTTGAGATCTATGCTTTCTTTAATCAGATTAATTATATGACATTTTATAAAGTTCTCTGACATCCTTATCAGTTATCTTTTCTACTACTGTAAAATATTTTTCTTTCTTGTCTAGAATACAAGATGATTCTAAGACCTTACCCAATCTTACTGTTAATGACTGGTATTCATTAAAGCTTGTTTAAGCTTTAGTTGGTGATTCTATTTCTGCAAGGAAAGAGAAGGTGTTTTCCCCCCTATCTTCTCTAGAGAAGAATTCTTAGACAAGCCCTATCTCAGTAAATGGAACTTACATCTACCCAATGAATAAGCCTCCTGTTCATTACCGTTCATGGTTCTTCTATCACCAAGTCTTATCCATTTTACTTCCTAAACAACTGGCAAATCCATTCACTTCTCATCTCTTGCCAGAGCCATTGAAAAAGCCTCCGAACTAGACTCCCTCCCATAATCTTACGCCCTTCTGATCATTCACAGTCTGATCCTGCCACCCCTTTGCTTAAAAACTCTTCAGTGGCTTATTTTGCTCTTAGGATAACATCTTACTTACTTCACATTGTCTCCAGGGCTTTGCACCATCTGACCTCTATCTTTTCCCCATGTTCCACATCTGGCCCACTCTGTGCTCAACTATCTTGCTCTTCCAGTTCCTTGAATGCACCTCATTCCTTTCTGACTCAAGGACTTTGCAAATCTGTTTTTTATCTGTCTAGAGGTCTCTTCCCTCCATCCTACTTTCACTTAGGTATCTTCTATACTTCCCTCACATTAGAGCACTTTTTCTCAGAAGCCTTCCCAAAACCTCAGACAAGGTCAGATCTCTCTCATTATTGCTCTCCTGTTGACCCTACCATTTTCCTTTATAATACTTACATAGTAGATCTGAGGATTTGTAGGTTTGTGGATTATTATTGTGAATTCAAAGCCAGCAGAGATTATACCACTTTGCTTATTCTAATCTGCAGCCACATTCCTAGTACCTGGCACAGTAGGTGCTCAATAAATGTTTTTGAAGAAAGAAGTGAATGCCTCCTACGTATAGCATATGGTGAACACATGAAAATGAGCACCATCCACAACCCACTGTGTCTGCCAGGATCAGCTCCAGCCTTAGCTTTACTGAACTTCTCTCCTCCATTAAAATAGCATATATTTTCAGTCTCCTAGGGTGTTTCCAAATGGAAACCAGTCTTAAGCTCAAGAAGACTCTGATTTCTGATATATGGTTTGGGTGTTTATGTTTTCAGTGATTACTTTGTTTCGTATGTAAGGGTGAAAATTGTCAAGAGACTAGAGTATCAGAGTGGAAAATGGAGCAGCACAAGCCAGGGAGTATTGAGAGTCAGGAGTAGGTTATAATTAAAATCAGAGGCAAGAAAGCATTTAATTGACCAAATAAACTTCAGTGGTGGCCAAAGAAGCTTTAGGGGGTGAATAGGGAGATAATAAAGACTTAATGGGGAACCAGAAGAGACAGAGATAATGAGCTATTTTCACTAATGCTAACTCTTCCTAAAGAGGGACATATTTGCTTTTCCAGTAGCAGTGATCTAAAGGTTATCTCTTATACCCAACCAGCATTGTCCATTTTCTGAAGGACTTCTGTAAGAATGGAAGGGAGAATTCTCACAGGAGCTGAGACAGTTGAGATCCTAGTTATCCTTAAGCAGAGGCGGGTTTTATTGACTTAGAGAAGCACTTAAGTGTTAAGTGTAGTGAATTAGCTTTGATTTTTTTGGGAAACATACTTTGTAGGGTTTGAATACCTTATTAAAAGCAATATGATACTACATGAAAAGAGTAAACAAGCATCTTGGGAAATCATGCTTATAACCAATTAAATTTATAGACTAGTATTTCAGAGTGGCAACGGGAGGAATTCAAATGGAACATCTGGGATTCTGAGCAGTGCATTGGAGTTGGAATTCAACCATAATCTGACATCTTCTGGCTCCCTTACCCTAAATACTTTTTTCTCCAGTTGGAGATTGGTCTTGTCCTTCGAGTTCTGATTTTCAAGTCATGGCTCAACACCTGTTTTATTGTTGAACAAGAGATATTCGGCATTTTCTCACTATTTGACCATTCTGGGCATTTTCCAAGGTTATCTGACACTGGTAAAGAACAGTGGGTAAGTGAGCAGAGGTCAGTCCATAAATTCGTAGTGAAACAGAAAATATACAAAAACATTCAGACCATCTCCACTAACGTCTCGTGACAATCCATTTGTGGATTGTGACTTTCTCGTACTTTCTGGACTGGAGGGAAGGATCGTCCAGTAGTTTTGTGTATCACTGCCTAGGTTTCTTCCTGTATTTATGATGATGATGTTTGTCCACACATTCCCCAACCCCTGCCTCAATCCACAGAGAGTAAACTCTTTTGAATCTGGAAGAATGCTGTCTCTTTTAAGCCATTGAATCCCATTTCTTTACCTCAGTAATTGACCCAGTGGTCTATTCCTGCTCTTGGGAATAAAATCCAAATCATTATGCGCCAATATCTACTATAAAAGCTCAGGGCTATAGGAGATGAATGAACATGCCATGGGAAGCAAATTGAACCCTTTGTGTAAGTAGTTTCTATAGTAACAAATGATAAAGTGTATTGCGCTCCAAAGCCAAGGCTTATTTATTGACAACTCGGAGAACAGGTTCCATCTTCCTTTACATACAAAAATCTATGTTATTTAATAGAGTGAGGGATAAAGAACTTTTTGTTTTAAAGGTAAGAAAAGTTGACATAGGT
Source organism: Ursus maritimus (assembly GCF_017311325.1). Classification (NCBI taxonomy): domain Eukaryota; kingdom Metazoa; phylum Chordata; class Mammalia; order Carnivora; family Ursidae; genus Ursus; species Ursus maritimus. The sequence continues at coordinate 9,999,805 of NW_024426119.1, read as the reverse complement.
TTTATCTAAAAACCAAGAACAGTTTTTAAAAACTTTGTATTATAAAATAAAACACAGATACAGAAAACCATGTAAACCAAATGAATGGCTTAATGAATTATTATAAGCAAAAACCACAGCTATGGACTGAATGTTTGTGTCTCCCCCAAAATTTGTATGTTGAAGCCCTAATCCCCAGTATGAGGGTATTTGAAGGTGGGGCCTTTGGGACGTAATTAGGTCATGAGGGTGAAGCTGTCATAAACAGGATTAGTGCCCTTATAATAAGAGACACAGAGATATGATATCTCTCTCTTTCTCTGCCATATGAGGACACAGCAGGAAGACAGCCATCTGTAAGCCAGTAAGAGGGCTCTCACCAGAACCCAACCATCCTGGTACCCTGATCTTCAGTTTCCCAGCCTCCAGAACTGAGATATAAATCTGTGTTGTTTACGCCACCCAGTCTGTAGTAACTTGTTATAGCCGCCTGCACTACAACAATCACCTAGATAATGAAATAGAACGTTGCCACCCAGTTCACAAGCCCCATCTACGTGCCCCAGCTCAACTGTAGCCCTTTCCTTTCCCTGATTAGTAACAACTACTCTGACTTTTATATAAAGCACTTCCTTGCATTTTTCTTTTTGTAATTTTATCACAAAATGTGCATTCCTAGAAACCATAGTTTAGTCTTGTCCATTTTTCTTAGTGTATGTTAAATCACTCAATTCTAATTAACTTATGATTCTTTAGGGAGAACCTATTGTATAAAAGAGGGCATACCTTAAGTCCATTTATCTTTCCCACTGTAGTAAAGGCATTTGTGGACCGGAACATGTTACCCTTACTCTTGAAATTCATGGGGAATAACCTACATGGTTTGCTTTTCTTATTTGTGTGGACATGTTAAGGGCATCCCCAATATGTATGGGTTATTATCTCTAAAAAGAAAAGGGAGAATAAGAAAAGGAACAGCAGTGGGGCGCCTGGGTGGCACAGCGGTTAAGCATCTGCCTTCGGCTCAGGGCGTGATCCCGGTGTTATGGGATCGAGCCCCACATCAGGCTCCTCCACTGTGAGCCTGCTTCTTCCTCTCCCACTCCCCTTGCTTGTGTTCCCTTTCTCGCTGGCTGTCTCTATCTCTGTCAAATAAATAAATAAAATCTTTTAAAAAAATAAAAAAAATAAAAAAAAATAAAAAAAAAGGAACAGCACTGAAGAAGACAATCTTAAGGGACAAGAGAATACATCTTCAGCTATACAGTAGTAAGTGTGGCAGTGTGAGCATAGAAGGAGAAAAGGGGGAAAGAGAGAGAGTGCCACATCCTACAAGCTCTCAATTTGCTTAGATTATCTGAATTCTAGGAAACATAAATCTTCCAGAAACAGTAAATGGTAGAAGAGAGATAGGATTAGGAGTCAGGATCTGGTCATGGCAAACATTCCCTTACCCCATCTCAAAGGGAGATTATCAATATAAATCATGGAGAAAAAATAAAGATCACCAAATGAGTAGTTTGGATAGGGCTGATGATACAAAGGATGGTCCCCGAGACTTCAGTCGGGATCATATAAAAGTTTTAAAATGGAATTAGATATAATAATAAATACCATCATTTTCCACAGTCCTTTGAAAGTGCAGGAACTTCCCCAACTTACACATAGGTTTAGAATATTCTACATTGGCTCATAGAAACCTATAATATATTTCTCTAGAGAAATAATATTATAAATTGTGATGAGAGAGGCAGTCGGTTAAGTGCCCAACTCTTAGTTTGAGCTCAGGTCGTGATCTCAGGGTCATGAGACTGAGCCCTGCGTAGGGCTCTGTGCTCAGTGTAGAGTCTTCTTAAGACTCTCCCTCTCCCTCTGCCCCTCCCCACCATGTGCTTGCTCTCTAAAATGAATAAATAAACTTCTATAAATGAATAAATAGTGATGAGATTTTTAGGTTAGCCCACAAAATATTTAACTCATGGTGTAACTGATGAACTGTGCTTTTGTAATGAAAAGAAATTGAGTTACAGTACAGGGTGTAAAAATTAAACTCAATATGAAATAATTGAGTAATAATTGAATAATAAATTATGCAATGTTTTTAAATTTTGAATGTAAAAAATAGAATTTTGAATGTAGTATTTAATGAAAATCACCTTATCAGAGGCTAATATGGAAGTTAATGGAAAGCTTTATAGTGGTGTTGAAGTAGGCTTTTGGATATTTTCAGGGGCTTCATACACAACTCACTAATATTTTATTTATCCTTGCTTCAAGGCATATTGCTTTCACATTCACTGAAACCAGTGTATAACTAGATCTGCTCTTATGTACATCAGCTATAATTTCTTTGGTTTTTTCATAATAATTTTTTATTATGTTATGTTAGCTATAATTTGGAACATTTTTTATGTTTACAAGTTGAATGAAGAGAGAGAGGGAGAGAGGAAAAGATGATGAAAATATTTTGAGATGGAAGAACACTGTATGAAGATAAAGTAAGACAAAAAATATGTGTGGGAATTATGAATTATTTTTATTTTCTTTTATTAATCTTTTAACAGTAAATGTGATTTGCTTTTATAATGAAAAAATTAAAACTTCCTTCTTAAAGAATATGTGGCATGAGGAAAACATTGCCTGTGGTCATATTAACTAAATTGGAGTTCAGGAGGGAGATGAGTTACCTCTTTATAGTGGCAACTGAAGCTATAGAAACGGATGGGAAATCCCAGAAAGACTTCATAGAACAAAGCAACAGATTAGAAGAAAAAACCCTGGGGAATACCAACATTTAAGAGATGGAAAAGATAAAGAGCCTGAAATAGACAGGAAACACGCCAGAGAGAATAGTATCTTGGAAGCCACACAGAAAAGTCTTTAAGGAGATTGTTTTCCATGGTGTCAATCCACAGAGATGAGGCAAGATGAGGAGAGGCCAAAGGTGCTCATTGGCATGGCCAAATAGACCGATTCTATTTCTTCTATGCTCCCAGTGCTCTCCCACTTGATTCCCAGGGAGGGTAAAGCCTCTCCCTGCTAACTTGCAAGATTGTGGGCACTGAAAAGAAAGATAGCCTGTTAGGTAAAATCCTTTCTCTCATAAAAGACACCCTTATCATTACAGGCCCACATCACCGTACACGCCAATCATAAATCATGCAGCCAATGCTAGGAGGACCATTTTCTCACACACAACAGCCGAAGCCATGGTTAGTTTTCTTCCTCCAAAGATGGTTTTGAAAGAATGTGATAAAACAACAATGTATGAATCGGGGATGGCAGCCTAGAGCGCCTAGGAGAAACGTGTGGGTCCGTTTCCAGTCTATTTATTCTGTTTTGCTGTCTTGTCTCCCCCCACCCCCGCTTTGTGTCAGTATCATGTTGTCCTAATTACTGTAGCTTTATACTAAATTTTGAAATGAGGTAATATTAGTCCTCCAAATGTGTCCTTCTTTCAAGGTTGTTTTGCCTACTCTAGGTCTTTTGTATTGCCATGTGAATTTTAGAATTGGTTTGTTAATGTCTTCAAAAAAGCTTGCTGAGAGTCTGACACTGCACTGAATCTATAGGTCTGCTTGAGAATTGATATCTTAACAATACTGAGTCTTGAAATCCGTGAACACAATATATCTCCCTCCATTTGTTTAGGTCTTCTTTCATTTCAGCAACATTACGTGGCTTTCTGTGTTAGGGTTTTTATTTTTTTTTTTAAGATTTTATTTATTTATTTGACAGAGATAGAGACAGCCAGCGAGAGAGGGAACACAAGCAGGGGGAGTGGGAGAGGAAGAAGCAGGCTCATAGCAGAGGAGCCTGATGTGGGGCTCGATCCCATAACGCCGGGATCACGCCCTGAGCCGAAGGCAGACGCTTAACCGCTGTGCCACCCAGGCGCCCCTGTGTTAGGGTTTTTAATATTGCTAATTAGTTACACATGAAATGGTGTCTCACTGGCTTTAGTGCAGGTCCCCGATCACCACTGAGATCAAGTTCTTTTGAGTGTGTGTTGGCCTGTCGGGTTTCTTCTGCAGTGCTTTCATACTGGCCCTGCATTTTATTTGCCAAGAATATCCCTATTCAGGTGGTTCTATGGTCTCCTGTTTTTCATCTGTTTGTTGTTTTTATTGGTCATCAAAATTTTTCTTCTTATTTTGCTCTTGAACTCCAAAATAGTAGTTTAGACTTTGGGGCAAATACCTCTTTATATCTGTTTATTCCTTGTTAACCTTATCCTCTCCTACTTTGTACCAATAGGAAGTTCTATTCTTTCTCATGTGCCCTGGCATGTTGCAGCTTAGATAACTTTTGAGAACTCTGATTTGAAAGCAAAGCATGAAGTCACTTCACTTGTCATTGTCCCTTGGGCGATGCCCAGTTTATCTCTTTGCTCAGCTAATCTGCTCTGATTCCTCACGGTTCACTGCTGTGGACATACTGTGATTCTGTTCCAACTGAGCACATCAAAAGAGAGAGGTAATTCCTGCGTCACTGGGCAGAACGTGGGTAGCCTGGGGTTCTCACCTTTGAGGCAGCAGGCACTGTGGCACATTGCTCAGCAACTCTGGGAGATGATTGTCAGAAGGCACAAGAGCGTCAGTCATTGATCTGTGAACTTGCTTTGAGCAGTGAAAGGGATCTCCACGTAACAATTTCTCAAGAAAAAATTTTTGGTTGATTTTGATTTAAGAAGTAGACCTTTGATTTCTGGTGGCTACAAAGTAGGCTTTCTGTGATTTCTAAGTCAGAGACCTACATGGATCTGGTTGTGTCTTGCAGAATATTCTTTACACATGTTAGAATTCATAAGTAGTTAGGTTTTGCTGTTCAGTACTTCAAACATTTGTTGAATACATACTTCATGCCAATCGCATGTCAGGACCCTGAACTGTCAAGATGAAGAAGGCATGGCCCTTGCCCTGAAAAGCTTACAGACGCCAGGATGTAGGTATGAATTTCTCAAAGAGAGAAAGAAAAGGGAAGGTAAAGGTAGGAGCAGGACTACTCTAAGGCACAAAAAGCAACCAGTGTTTATTTATGGAAACTTGGCCAGGAAGAATAGAGCTAGAAAATTAGATGAATACCTCCAACATGTGATTTCTCGACAACTGGACAAGAGACCAAAAAGAGAACGATATTTTAGTAAGTTGGCAGTCAGAGGTTTCTGTGCTCCCAGACCCTTGCTCATGCTGCTGTCTTCCTAGAATACTTTCCATGACCTTCTCACTTAGCCACTTCCCACTCAGGCTTAAGGACACATCTTAGATTTTACTTCCTATGGGAAGGCTTTCCTTCTTACCTCCCACTTTGGCTAGGGGACCCTCCTATGTGCTTTCATAGCACTGTGCCATAAACCCTCACTGTTCACTTATCACACCGCATTGAAAATGGTCCCTTTGTCTCTTCCCAGTACACTTCCTGTGTATCTTGCTCACCATTTACGTCGTGTCTAGTATGTAGGAGGCACACTCGATAAATATCTGATGAATAAATGAATAAGCAATGAACTGTCTGGTGAGTAAACGAACAGATGAACAAATATGGGGCAGGGAAGGGGTGTGGTTAGCCCAGAGAAAGAAAAGGCCTAAATACAAGAATAAGGCTGAGGGCTCTGAAGCTGGAGAAATAAATATCTTTAGTGAGAACGTGACAGTAATTGGAGAAGTGTCTTACTGTTGTTGTGTTACGGACAGTTGTTGGCCCCAGACTCCTCCACAGTTCAGGTTAAAGGCTTAACACAAATTACCAAAAATTGATTATGTGCCTAGTTGTGTTTTGGGTGTCATGGGAATTGTAATTTTTGCCCATAAAGCACTTACAGATCGGGCCTCTGTTGTTATCTAAGTGAAAGGACTACTGGGGAGGAAAAAAAACCCCAGGGTCAGGACATAGATCTCCCCCCTCTAGATTGGGCTCGTCTATTAAGCAACACCTTTTAGAAATGGTTGTTCAAATGGCTGTAAGTTAAGTCATCACCTCTGGGTGATGACTTCCCATCCTAGTGAAGTCCCTCATTCAAAGCCAAAATCACCATTGGTATGACCTTCTCCTAGTGGAGTACCCTCCAAAAAAGTTAATTTGATGTATTTCAACAGAATCCTAACATACTGAGCAAGTAGGCTAACACCAGCAGGAGGTAGGCATAATAAGGCCTCCATTTAGTTTCAGCAGTTAATTGCACAAATAGAGGATTGGGGAGGTCTGGCTTAATCAAAGAATGCTTGAAATAGGGTTCTAGGTACTCACAGATTGAGGCCAGCAGCGTAAATTTCTCTAAAACCGAATACAGGTTTAGGTTGTATTAAGGAAATACAACATTCAGATCAAGATTTAATAGCTTTATAATAAAAAATTATTTTAAAAAAAGATTTAATAGCTTTACTATATTATGAAGTTATAATGTATTTGGAGTATCACGCCCAGTACCACCTTCTGAGTTAAAAAAACATTCACAAACCAGAGAATAACAGGGGACTTTGACCAAGATCTAGAAACAAGTCATGCAAACACCCAGTCGTAAGAATTAGGTACTCAGCCTGGGGAAGGGAAGACTTGGAAGACACGGTACAGTAAGTATCAAGTATCGGAAGGGCAGCCATGTGGAAGCCTGGGCAGAGGATATCTCAGTTCCCTCAGAAGCACAACCAAGATCAGTGTGTAAAAGTTACAAGAAGGCATTTCTTCTTATTGTTAAGAGGAACTTGCCGCAATCAAAGCTCTTCAGACATAGAGTGGAACATCTCTCTGAGGTGGTGAGCTCTCTGTCACTCAAGTAGAGACTGGAAAACCATAACCCTTTCAGGGCTGTACAGACTAGTTAGTTCACCAAGGGCACCTGGCCAAAGGGGAAACTAAGGCTGAAATCCAGCCAGTGCAGCAGTAGCTACATCATGCATCTGGCATCAGTCGCACAGAGGAACAGGCACCTTTTTATTGTTCTCCTAAAGACCCCCAGGTCTATCAGATGCACAGAGATCTCACCAGGTAGGGAATCGGGTCATTAATGCTAACTCCCTGCCAATTCTTGTCATCCATTAGACTATGGTCACAGTTACATTTAATCAAAACTCAAGAAAATAAAATGAAGAAGAAAATCCAAGCATACAGTTTCCATTTAACCTGAGGGAGCGTAATCTAATTACACTTTTAAAAGTATTTTTTTTTATTATTTATATTATGAGTCACCATACAAGAGTGTTGATACAGATGTAGATGGGGCACCTGGGTGGCTCCTTTGGTTAAGTGACCAACTCTTGATTTTGGCTGAGGTCATGATCTGCATGGAGCCTGCTTATTTTCTCTCTCCCTCTCCCCCAGCTTCTCCCACCACTTGCGCTCTCTCTCTAAAAAGTAAAAAATAAAGAAATAAAAGTATTGGTACAGGTGTAGAGATTACTTAATAAGAATTTTAAAATAAAAGCATCGATGCATTTGAAGACCTCCTTAGCTCCATCCCATGTGACATTCTGTGATGTGTTGCTACTGGCAGGAACGAGCTAGATGGGGGGTGGTCTTCCATGCTTGGTAGGGTCTCCTCATAACAAGGGCTGAGCTCTGCCACCCCTCAGGCATATTCAGTGCCTGTTATAACTTTCTTTGGAGATGAAGTACAATTAAATGTTTTCTGCTGAAAATCCTTGTACTTACTTAAATGTGAAACTTTAAAAGCAAGACATGAAATTGTACATATAATTCCATTTCAACTCTACTGCATAGAAACTTTCTTGAACAAATGACAAAATAGTAACAGATCTACTCTCTGGGGGTTGAGATAATTTATGGGTGGTTTTTTTATGAATGATTTTTATGTATTTTATAAACAGAAAATGAATACTGTAAAACAATCTTTCCTTCACCTTGAAAAATAAACACGTAAAACATTTTATTTTACCACCTATGGTGTAGGAAGAAAAATGTTTTTAACTTCGCACAAGCTAAGTTGTCTGTAATACTGAGCTAGCGGGTTAGGTCAGTACAGGAAGTTATCCCCGGTGTGTCTAGGTTGGTTGTCGAAGGTTAGTAGCAGCCTACTGACGCAGAAGGACGTAGGTTGCTACAGAGCCTGAATTCATCCTCCCACCCTGTCAGCAGCTTCCTCACCAATGGGATTCACACCTTTTATATTCTCCTTTCTTTAATCGCATTACTACAATATGCTACCAAAGCAAACTGAGTGCAATTAAAATCTTTTGGGGAAAAAAGACACCTCATTTACTGAAGAAAGGCTCCTGGAAATGAGCTTCAGAAGCAGACGGGGTAAAATGCTACATCCAGGAAGAGTGAGTTTCCTTAGATACCATCCATGTTGAAGCAGGAGAAGGCGTCAGCCGAAAACAAACATCTGACGCGGTACTTCTGACTCCTCGGCTGTGTTCTGTGTCCAGTCCAGCGCCGGCAGGGGCACGTTTCCGACAAAGAAGAGAAGCGTGAAGCCGTGAGCAGGAGTAAATGGCCGGGAGTGCTGGCAACAGGTGGGCCACGGGCGTCAGGCCGGCAACCTGGGTCATCTCTCGTTTCTGGGCCTAGAGATTGATCTTAAGAGAAGTCTCCACCCGGTTCTAGTTTTAATTCTAGAACCCTCTTTATCTAGTTCATCAGTCACATTACAGTGTAGTAAACGCAGAAACCATTTACCCCCCTTTCCTTCTGCCTTTGCCTTGGTGATTTGCGTTCTGTCGTGTGCAGTTTGCGCCTCAGCCAGGACGCTCGTGACGTGTGTGCGGCAGACTGCTTGGACTTCAGTCCTGTGTATCATCTAGGGGCCTAAGCAGCTGAAGGGCATGTTGCCACTGCGAACACGCTTCCAGGACAGACATTTTCCGCAAGCTCACACAGGCTCGCCCTGAAAGAGGACCTTCCGCATGGGGAAGGGACATACGAACGGGCAATAGTGAAAGTCAGTTGTCAGGTTTCATCGTGAAAAGCGGGCTGAGGGGGAGGATGCTTTTATCAGGAAGCAGAAGAAATAAGATTATATATCTCCCCCAAAAAGCACATTTATAACCATTCTAGTTCTTCAGAAAAATCTTAGGGCAAAGGGGTAAGGTTATTTATCCTTTCTGACCCAGCAAACTATCCGGTTAACTAGCGTAGGCCCCTCCTTTCCCCACAGGCTTATCAACGGCATATGTTCTATTTGGAGAGTCTTACAGATTTGGTTGGAGGCAGCACACAATCTTCTCAGGGCCCCGTTATAGTTATTTATTGGCCAGGACATTTAAAATGAGTCCTTTTTAAGAAGATCTTTTTGTGTTTGAGCGTAGGTGATAATTTTCAGGAATCAAGTAATTGCAATAGTTGTATGTAGAAATTCCACCTAGAATTCTATCCATGTGGAGAAATGCCACCCATTGGGGAAGGACTTGTTCCTCTCTCTCGTTCATCATTTGTATCCTCAGAGCCTCATGCAGAGTAGGTCCTGAGCATAGTAGGTGTTGAGTAAATATTTGTTGAATGAATGATCGAATGAATGAATGAATGCGCATGGCTATAAAATTCTGAAAAATTTAAGAATCAAGCAGTTTAAACCCCTCTTTGGAGTGCCTGTAAACAAACTCTATCCTTCCCTCTAAATCTGTATTAAGGCCTCTAGATGTCATTGGTCCTCATTTATCTACAGTCCTGTCTCACTCTATGAAGCATAAAGGAATGTTACTTTAGGCATAAATTCCAAATAAAAATGCAACTTATAGGATTTTGGTATAAGCATAGATTTTTCAGTGTTTTTTCACTTATTAACGTTAAAATTCTAGATTGACTTTTTCCCTAAGCAATGTAAGAATAAATGATTGGGAAACGATAGTGTCCTTAGCAAAAGAAGTCTTTTTGCAGTTTAGGAAAACCCTGCTAAACACAGGACTGTATTTTTCCCTCAGAGTACAGAGAGAAAACCAGTTTCCCTTAGCCAGTAGACTCACCCCGCATATTCCATACACACTCATCACAATAGAATAACATAGATAGATACAAGGCATTCTATTAAAACCACCTTTAGGAAAGCCTCCAGCACCACATGCACAATAAATGGGCTGTCATCACTGCAGCTTGGAAAAAAAAATGTACAGAATAGGCATCAGAAGAACAAAAGGAGTATATTTCATTTTTCATGTACCAGAGGTAGCTTGAAAAAATGAAATACCCAGGAAATTTTTCTGAGAAAGGGGGTCAACTGTTCTGCTCTTCACTGTCTCACATCTTGGGAAGAAAAGGAGTACTCTGTAAGGCAGCCCGCATCTGCCCCCGTTTTTCAATTAGAGCTAAAGATGGAAAATATTCCATCTGTAAGAAATGCAACCGACTTTGAGTGCTTAAAAATATTATCTGGGCCTTGAAAAGAATCGTAAGCTGATCTGGAGGATTTGCTTCCAATGATGGGGTGGGTGGCGGATAGATGAGACGAGTGCTTGTGAGCTTAACCGCTGACGAAGCCGGGCGATAGGCACACGGGAGTTCATGGTAGTCTTCTCTCCACTTTTGGGTGCTTTTGAAATTTGTCATTTAAAAAAAACCTAAAAGTGATGGACCTTCAAAATGGAAAAAAAAAAAAACCCACATTTTTTTCAGGGTAGTATGGTAGGTGACAGATGCAGGGTGTGAGGTCAGGAGCCCATTCATGATATGCGGGTCTCAGTCCCAAAACGTACCGAGTGTGGCCTTGAGTTAGTTACTGCAGGTCTTCCAACCTCCCTTTCAATATCTGGAAAATGGAAAAAAATGTCAAGCTGACCCAGCACATCAGGCATTATGAGGATAAATGAATTAATATTTCTGAGAATACTATATAACCCGTGAAATTATACAAAGCTGTAACGTTAAATAATTTTAATTGAATTATAAACTTATCCAAAGTCGTTTGTGCCTCCTTTTCCCAAATTTGCACTTCATTAAACCAGTTCCAACCAGAACCAGGCCCAGCTCGTTCTAAGCCTGTACTATCAGAACCAAACTGACATAGCTTCCTTTCCTTTCCTTCTGCTTCCATCCTATACATGAGCTCCGCCTACAGTCACCTCGCTGATCTTTCTGCTCTGCAGCCTTCCTGCCATTTACTGCCAGAAAAATCTTCCTAGAATGCCACTTGGATTGTGTGACTCCCTTGTTCAGAAACGTTTCTGGATCCCCACTGCCAGCGGGATTAATCCAGTTTACTTGAACCACCCTTCAAAGTCTCTACCCTCTCATCTCTAACCTCCCTTCCAGCTCCTTCACACCTGTTCCTGCTCTCACAGTTTCAGCTCTCAAGGAACAGGTGTTTTGTTCCCCGTTTCTTCTCTTGGAATGCAGTACCCCTCTCCTCCCTGGCAGCCCACATTTTATCAACCCCTGGGAATCAGCCTGAACCCTTCCTCCTCCAAGAAGTTGTCTTAAACCTTTTCCAGACCAGATAATGTCTCCGTTTTCTCAGTTTTCAACATGCATGATTTGGCAACAAATCACGTGTTCCCTTGTGATATCACTTTTATTGCTCTATTAAATAGTTAATTATCCCTACTGTTACTTTCTTCCTAGCCTGTCCAGTTAGATTATAAACTCTTCAAAGGCAAGAATTTGTGACTTTTATATCTTTCTGCCTCAAAGCCCAGTCTTTGCACATAGCGGGCACTTTCACTAACATTTATGGGGAAACATTACTGGAACTGAGGTAGCATTTTATAGTCTCTGATGGCCATACTTAGCATATTAATACTACTCGTCTGTATTCCTTTGGTTCTTAAAAACAACTTTAATCTTTTTTAAATTTTATATAGTACCTCATAGAGTAGCAAGTGGGAAGAAAGTTCGGTCGGAAGTGTTACACAGACCTAAATTCAGATCCTAACATAGACATATTAACTGTGTGAAACCCTGGCAGCGTACTTGACCTCCTTATCCCTTAGCTTCCTCGGTCATAAATGAAAATGCGGTAATACTACTTGCTTTGCCAGTTAAGCACAATAGATGTGTAGTGCCTGGCACGTCATCAGTAAAAGGCAAGTATTTTCCTAGCGCACATCATATGGCTCTGACAGGTTGTCAAAATGAAGGATCATGGTTCTATCGGACTCTTGGGGACCAGGGTGCTGTAAGTATAGAACGGAGTCAGGAGAAGCCTCTACCCACTTCTCCACGCCCTGCCACCATGCTCTCAATTTGCTCTTGTGCGTCCTTAGCCCAAGGCTTATGGGCTGAATATAGCTGGAATCCCTAACTGTCGATCTAAAACGTCCTCCATCCCGGGCCATTCTTCATCCCTTTCGATACTAGGTGAACTCCCTTAGTGAATTCTTTGGAGGCTCCCCTTCCATCCAAATCCTCTTTCTTTGCTCGCTCTTTATTTCTTAGCAACCCTAATTATACTCAGTTCTCCTGCAGTCTTCTACCTACACTTATGTCTAGTTTGCCAGCTCTGAATCTTCTGAGCCACGGGCTATAAATCATCATGTTTTCATTTATTGAGTGATCCAGGGTCGCCTCTTCTAGACGAAACCCAAAGCAATGGTATAGATGGACTTCAGTCCTAAAGCACAATGCTGTCAATACTTGAGGACATAAAACTAGCAGAATGCAAGGTCAAAAGAGGATTATCATCATCTGGAATTGGCCTTTAGGTCGTATCTTCTCTACATTGAAGGCAGGCTTCTGGACATGTGTTTGCTTACACATAAGAATAAACATCAGTGGGGCGCCTCAGTGGCTCAGTCAGTTAACTGTCTGCCTTCAGCTCAGGTCATGATCCTGGAGTCCTGGGATTGAGCCCTGCGTTGGGCTCCCTGCTCAGCAGGGAGTCTGCTTCTCTCTCCGCCGCTCTTGTGATTTCTCTCTCTCAAATAAATAAAGAAAATCTTAAAAAAAAAAAAAGAAAGAAAGAAAAGAAAAGAAAAAGAAAAAACATCAGCATGTGAAGGATGCCAAAATCCAATATGCCACAATTGAAAAACCTTGTTATGTCAGAATTCTGTCATCGTGGGCATTGTTTTCATATTTGAAAAAAGGGGAAAAAAAAGTATTCCAGGAACAATAGCCATAAAAGCATTAGTTATCAAAGAAATGAACAGGGAAAATGGAATCACAAGGGTATCATATTATTATTTATGCATAAGGACTTTTGATTGTGCATCTGACCCACTGTATAGAGTGACATCTTTGAGATGGACCCTTTGTGACTCATCTATTTAAATCTTACTGAATCTATGGTTATAACAGAAGTTGCATTCATAAAGCCTTTTAAAATAACAGTTTTATGTTGGTTACATTTTTTCAAATGCAAGATTAGACTTCAGTTTGTCTACTTTTGCTACTCATTCTTAAGTCATAAAAAGGGACTCAAATTCCGAATTATAATTGGTTTTCCACTACCCATTATTGCTGAGCTGGTTTGTATTTATCTTTCATTGACTGCAAAACAGACCAGAGGAGAACTGTTAGTTTCCATTATGTGGATCTCATTTTTAAAACATAATCATTTCACTGGAGAAGTTTAGCAAGGGTGAATGTAAATTACTTGCTCTTTCATTAGTACCCAGTAATGGGTCTTATCAACTAGAACCCATTAAAAGGGAAAAGAAATATTGTCAAAGTCCACTCACTCTATTTGCTAGTCTATTAACAAGCAAGAATATCCAGAAAAAAAATCCCAGAGATATCAGGAATCTCAATACAGAAAATATCATCGTCAGTGAGGTCCTCTCGAAATCCAAAAGGCAGCCATATGTCTATAGATCTAAATCATACACTCAAAGAATGATGGAGTATTAGCACCAAAAGGTTACTTTGGTAACCATCTGGTCCAGAGATACTAGTTGGTGTCTCAGCCAGAGTCAGAACTCTGTGTCTCATCTTCCAGTTCATTGTGCTCACCTCACTACTATATTTGCAATGGTTTCCGAATCAACTATTAAAATCAATCATGATTATTTTCAGGCCCGTAATGCCAGCTTTGCTACCACTACCTCAATAGCAATTGATTTCTCTGGAACTACCAGGACTATATTTGGTTTATTTTTAAAGCCAAGCAGTTTTTTAAACCTTAAAATATTTCGTTTTCAAAACCTAAAAGGCTCTTTATTTAGTCCATGATGAATATTTGAGTAGTGTTAAATTTATCATCCTGGCAGTACTCACATTGTACTTGTCATTAATTGTGACTCATCAAAGAATGTTTTGATGTTGAGTCCTTGGCTAACAGATGGCTCTGTTTAGAGGAATTGAGGCAGTGAGCTATGAGGTCCAAGGAGAGAAACTTCTTACATAATTAGTCACTAGAGGTGGTTTGAATTTGTAAGAAAGCAAAGTAGTCTGTGATGGTGGGGTTAGGCTTTGTATTGAGGTGGGGAAGGCCTTGTTCCTATTCTGTTCAGAGAATGGGTAGAAGAGTTGACGTCAACGTTGCTGCTGTGCCAGGTGTGGGATGGAATGGCTTAAATGGCCAGCAGAGAGACACAAAGTCCAATACTGGAATGTTTCTCTTTCTGTGGGGTCTGTCATCCTGGTGATTGTTAGGCACAGAGACCACCCCATAGGAAAGCACAGGCACTTGAGCAACAGCAGTCCCAGTAAGAACTCAGGAACAGGATGTCAAGCAACAGAGCCTGCAACAGAAACATGCAAAAACATCTCCCCATTCTTTCTCCTTTTCTTTGAATTTTTCCTCACCCCACCCCTTTCTGGATTATTTCTCCTGGCCATTTTCACTTCGATCCATCATTTGTACTCAAAGTCACAAGCAGCCCTCGGTACAACCTTATTCAGCAGCTCCGTGGCAGCTACCATGTTAGCCGTGAGTAGTTAGTTAGTCTGATAGTCTGGGTCCTAGCATGTGCACAAGTGACTCATCCTTCAGAATGGCATTTAGTATCTCTTTGATTTACATAAGAAAAAGGGAACACACATTGTGTCATAAATGGGACAGAAAGAAACCTGAAAGATAGACTTCAAATTCTCTTCTATATATTCTAGAAATAATCACTCATAGCTTAAGAGGTGACACATACTGAACCTCTCTGAGCCTCAGTTTCTTCATCTGTAAGTAGAATAATAATACATACCCTGGGGAGTTATATGAGGATTAAATGAAATGAAATAAGCACAGCGTCTTGCCTACAGTACGGACTCCATAAATGGTGTCTGGTCGTAGTAAACTAGGTAAAGTAAGTGGGCAATGCCGCTTACTTGTTTGCTAGCCAAGGAAACACGGGAAAAATGATTAGAAGTCAAGGCAAACTGGCAGTTGAATGAATAATCAATGAGAAGAGGCTATTTTAAAAGGGTGTTTGGCAGGAGCACAGCATTCAGAATCAAAGTGGAAGTGCTTTCACTGGACGTCACTGGAGGTTTACCTCAGACTGGGGCCCCACGACTGAAAAGCACTGAGAGAAAAACTAAATCAAGTAATGTAAATGACTAAATGACTTCTGGAAGCTCAACAAGAAACAGTGGAAAGGATCAAGGATTTGCGGTAGACGACCTGCATTTGAGCTCCCTGTATAGCATTTTAAACCACTTCACTAGAAATTATCACAAATACTTTAACACATAACCTCACTCAGTTTTCACACTTGTAAAAAAGATGAAGACTATTTTGTAAATTTCAGAGAATTTTTGTGAATGGGCACTTTGCCAATTGCAGAACATTATATGGATCAATGTTCAAGGTGCTGAAGGGGAAAGATATTTACTCCCTTCAAAAAGATGGACTGAACTGCCTCCTGATGTTACAGGTAACAGAATAAATAAGGGACAGATGATGATAATCCTTCATTTTCACAGAGGGCAGAGCTGAAGGAAGTGAGTTAACAGAGTTTGAACAATCCACGATGCAGACACAAAAGAGAAAAGGCCTAAATATAAAGTTATGTAAACCACGGCCGGCTATTAATGGACATTAGTAATCCCCTCCTTGCTTCTACTTCCTCTGAAATTCATAGACTCATAATTTCCAGCCTTTTTGGAAAGACACCTACAAGGGAAGTGCTATATAGCATCTCTGACAAACAAAAATGGTTTAAAATTCATTTCGTTTGATGCCTTGTAGTGTTGCACAGTTAAGGTTCAGAAACACTAATATAGGCAGTTACATTTGGGGGATATTTTACTTGGCATATGACCCAGGGACAAGATCATAAACTGAATGGCTTTGAGATTCCTTCATTCAATCTATTTTTCTTAGGTGACCAGATGTTTCTAAGTAACTGGGATGTTGAAAATTTTGGAACAGAAAATATGTCATTTCACATGTGTATTTTAATTGGTTTGATTTTATTTATTTATTTTTTTACGTCTTCCCACAAAACAGCTGGATTAAAAGAGCTAAATGAGGAGGAAAATTCTGATTTCCCTTCCGATGAGCTGTTTGTATGAGAGCTGATTTAGTACCATCAATACTTGAAGGGCCTTAAGGAAAAAAATTGTGTCTGGATTAAAACGTTAAAAATAGAAACATAAATTCCAAGATTAAGTCCCTTGAGTTACTTGACATTTGAAGTAATTTCCCCAAAGTTATTTTCTTTGTAAAGGTTTATAAATTTATGAGAGAAAATGCCTTATCCTGCCTCGAGATTATTGTGTCAAATAGGAATAAACAGGATTAGAGAAAACTAAGCATTAGTTTGGAAACGGATCTCCTCTAAGTATGGTGAAATTATATTCAAATTACTAGGTGAAAAGATGAATGTGTGCCCTCCTTTCTTCTTATCCCAGACTGAGTGACTTTCTAGAGCTCTTGTTTGCACGTACTAGTTACTTACCCTTATGTCTTTGCCTTATTTGTGGGGAACTTCCCACCAAAATACCTGGCCCCAAATGAATCCCAAATTATCCAACTGACAACCGTCTGGTTCTCTCATATAGCCAGGATCTCAAGAAAACAGTCTCTGGAGGTGCTCCCTTATTCTTGGTTATAACCAGGGTAGAGACAGACCATTGGAAAACAAGCAACATATAAAATAGAAGAATAATTTGCTCCCTTATTCGGAAATTAATATATTCCCCCCAGAGAGTGATTGCTCACGAAATGTACTAAGAAGTTGTGTGCTTAGCAAAAACAAACCTCACTCAAGTTTGATGGTTTGCTGATCTAGACATAAAGAACAGCCTTTTATGCAAAGGCCTTTTAGCAGTTTGTCCGTAACACCATACATGCGTGTGTACGTGCACGCATGCCTACAAATACAGACATGCAGAAATACAACTCAGACTTTCAGGTATTCACTGGAGAAACCTCCTAAGATCAATACAAACATCCCTCATAATAACTGGATCTCCATCGGCTTTCTTTCCTTGGTCCAATGCTTAGTATTTTTGGTTTGAGATGATAACTTTATTTTAAGCCTGAGAGAGCAGTTGACTTGCCCTTGGCCTAATGATCCTGAGCAGCTGCCAAAGCTTGTTTCATATCCGCAGGAGAAGACTGTCCCTGGAGAGGGGACACATAACCATGCATGTCCCTTTCAAGATGTCTCTTTGGGCACCTTGTCCGGAAATGACTTTCCAAGAGGAGGGGAGGATCTGTGTTTGGCTTTTTGATGATACGTCTGTGCACAAATGAGAGACTATGTTAAAGAGTTGAGACTTTATAAGAAAATCCTTATTTATTTTGCACTCATGGTGCCCTGAAAGTTGAGGACAACTTTTGGGTTTACTTTTTAAGCAAAACATACCAAAGGCAAATAAATAAATGTACTCACATATACAGCAAAATGCCATTTTTTTCCTTCAAAGCTCCAGAATCAAAAGGGATGTATAATTTGCAGAGGGGGATGGAGAACGGGGATGTGTGGTCCTTTTAGCTAATAATAATTAGAGCTTCCATTGCCTGGTTATTTACCAAGCAAAACGCTTAGCATATTATTTAGCACAAACAAGATACTCAATAAATATCTGTTAAATGAATGAGTGCTAGGTATTATATATTGTTTATGTCATTTATCTCATTTAATCTCAAATGAAGCTGCCTCTGCATCTTCATGATAAACACAAAGAAACTGAAACTGAGGTTAAACAACTATTGAGCATCACGTTGCTAATAAGCATGGTGCCAGGATTCCAGACTAATCTATTCTAAAGCCTCCGTCTGCATCATCCGCCCCCCCATACACAGTGCCCTTGACTTCACTTCTTTTCAGATCATCACTTGTCTCGGACGACCTCATCGCCTTCATTGTGCCCTCTTTGCCAGAATTACTCAACACTATATTCACTGGATCTCATTTGAAGACAATTCCTGAACCAGACCTTGTTGTACCACCAATAATAGCATTATCTGGGGAATGTTCTTCCCGTTCTTCACAGAGTAGCTGAGATCATATCATCCAAAGAAAGCTTTCCCTGAATATTTGGGAATTTTCCTGGGGCTGCAACAAACCCAGATCCCTTTTCATTTATTCGTTATTTCAATATCTATTATTCCCCTCCACATTCACTAATCTCTTATTTCCATTTAGTCAAAATTTAAGAATTAGTATTTCAGAACCAGAGGAACCTCAGCCATCACCTCATCCAAACTCCCTATCAGTTGGCCCAACTTTGCTTACATCATGTCCCTGTGAGATGAAGGCTGTGCCTCTGCTTAGTTACTTCTGTGGAGGTGGGCACTCACCATGGTCAGAAGCACCTGGAAGAATACCACAGAGGTGCTGTGAGAGGTCCCAGCACAGATGTGGGGAGAAAATCATTCACGTCTGTTGAACGGCATTCATAGGGCACTCCCCGTGGTCAAGACATGATTGCCAGACCTTGGGGTGAATAAACAGTGAGTGGGACACAGTCCTTACCCCCAAGGAACATGATCTCATGATTATTCCTTGTGAGAGAATAAGCCTACTGCATGAATGTCTATAAAAAAAAGACATGAGTTTAGAGATGAATACTTTGAGCCTTGAAAGGAAGGAAATTCCATAGATGATTGGAAGGAATCAGAAATGTCCTCATGAAGAAAGGTTCAGTTTCACCTTAGGCTTTGCAGGATGGTGGGAACAGTCTTAGTTACGGCCGAGGACTGCTTGCTCCCACTCATCTTGTTGGGCAGGGCTATTTCATCAAGAGAAGGTGGCCGTGGCAAGTGC
Source organism: Ursus maritimus (assembly GCF_017311325.1). Classification (NCBI taxonomy): domain Eukaryota; kingdom Metazoa; phylum Chordata; class Mammalia; order Carnivora; family Ursidae; genus Ursus; species Ursus maritimus. Next base: position 9,980,789 of record NW_024426119.1, on the reverse strand, counting down.
CAGGCTCTGTAGAAAGAGATGTTACAGAAATGCTAAGTCAAATGCCACAGTTGTGGTTCAGATATGGCAAGCCAGGAAGAGACAACTCCCCTTCCCCACACACATTATCACCTACATATGTTGGGATGGCACGGGGGGAGTAAGAAGCAACCCCATTTATCTTTGTTGAGTCACTCTTATGCCTGCCTTTTAATATTACTCATCTTACTTTGGCCCCCAAATTCTCACTTTGTTCTCTCACTCAACCCCGTGTGTCTGGGGTAGGAAGCATATAGGGCTAACGGAATAACTTGGGGTCTATAAAGATAGCCTTTGAGTCACTGTCTCCCACAGGGCTTCGGTGAGCCCTGGGGCAGAGCTGAATGCATCGATGAGCTCACCCTTCTGCTTTGAGCTTCAGCCTCCAGCAGGCCTCCAGCTCCTGGGTGAGCACACAGGCAGAGGCGTCTCTGGCCCGCAAGAGCAGCCTGGATCGCAGTCCATGCAGTTCTGTGCCAGTCCTGGGGGCAGCATGAGAGCAGGAAGGGAAGAGAAGTGCACAAACTGAATTGCCCTTCTCCTGATGATGTTTAATTGAATCTGGGCACCGGCAAGGCTTGGCTGAGTAGCTTTCTTCCCATCACGTGCAGCTCAGCCCTGCCAAATTTCTCCTATAATGATCGTTGCACCCAGGTAGCACAGAACTTTTTCATAGAATGAGTCCTTGGGTAAGGATCAAGAAACCTGGGAACTAGTTTCAGCTGGGCCATAAACTTGAGGCAAAGCACTTAAGATCTGTGAATTACATTTTGTTGATTTATAAATTGGGAACAATAGCCATCCTGCTGGTCTCTGTGAATTTTGTATCTGAGAGTGTAAAACCTCATAATAGCTGAGAATACCCTTTGAAGGGTTAAAAATGCGCTGAGTATTATTACTAGCGTCTCACTATTAACACACCTAAGTGCAAATAATACCACCCATAGAGGTAACAGATGAAATGTACGATGTGGAAACCTGCTAAGGAGCCTTTCTGTTTACACAAGGAGTGTAAATTGTAGCTAAGGTGTGAGGTTATTGTTGCTGTTGTTATTGGCAGGGGAGGTTGGAGATGAGATGTGAGGGAAGTGGGTGTGAAGGGAGGTATGTAAAGAGCAGAGAAGGCTCTACAAGGCTTTTGAGCATCCTGGTCTCTGTCTAGAGTATAGTAACTTCCAGGGCAGCATTAGAGATTCTCTACTGTGTTTTCCTACTGCTCTCTGACCAAGCCTTCTCATTGCTGATTGAGAAGCACCAGTGACACTTGCTTCTGAACTCTGCCGGCCTTCACCACCCTGGATCGAGCCTTGCTTGGGGCGCGTGGCGGGGAGGGGAGTGCAACCAGAGAGAAGCCCAGAAAGCATGAGTGAGGACTTCGTCATGCAACGGTCCTGGCCCCTCCACCACACTCTACCTCAGAAGATTCTGAGGCGTTCTGCCTCCTTGGGAACTCTCTGAGAATTCTTTAGCAGATACCAAGGCTGTCCTATGTCCTCTTGATTGAATTCTTTCCTGGGTCAGGCCTGGCAGGCGAGTCCCTAGGCTGTGGTCTTGGATTTCACACTGCCCCGTAGGTTAGCTCTGGGCGTCCTCCTCTCAGCCTGGAGCAGAACTGCAAGTTGAGAAGAGAGTCATTCTTTGGGCGTAAGACAGAGCCTGAGTGGAACTTTTCAAGGTGTAGCCCCTGGTTTCTGGGGTCCCCGGCAGTAAGGGGCAGAAGCCCATATTACTCATTTCAGTAACTTGCCAAGTCCCGATATGACCTCCTTCTCAGCAGCACTTTTTTTGTTCTTTATTCTGCTTTCTGCTGACCTACAGTTTTCCTCAAGGAAGCAAACCAACAATTGCTTGTTTCCATCCCCCCGCCCTTCTCCTGATCACTACTCTTCCCTGGTGGCTTGTCCCAGCCTTCAGCTGACCTGAGGCTGACCGTTCCTTCAAAGAGGACCCAGCTTAGAAGCTGCAGGTCCCCTTTCCTTCCCTGTAGCATTTTCTTGAGAAACTGCAGGCAAGGGCAGTGCTCATCCCTGAAAGCTCGTCTGCAGCGCTGAAGCCCCCGCGCTCCCAGGCCGGCCAACATGCAGCAGTGCGCCCAGAGAGACGGTCTGCCGAGGTGTTATTGGTTTGCAATAGCCTGATAAAGAGATCTCATTCCCTACTTGCTGGCAGAGTTATATAGAGTAATTACATAAGTACTGCTGTGACACTGGGCGGAATCTCATTAAAAACTGTATAAAGAACAATTGAGGGGGCGCCTGGGTGGCACAGCGGTTAAGCATCTGCCTTCGGCTCAGGGCGTGATCCCGGCGTTATGGGATCGAGCCCCACATCAGGCTCCTCTGCTGTGAGCCTGCTTCTTCCTCTCCCACTCCCCCTGCTTGTGTTCCCTCTCTCGCTCGCTGTCTCTATCTCTGTGGAATAAATAAATAAAATCTTTTAAAAAAAAAAAAAAGAACAATTGAGTTGTGGTGGAGAATATTCATTTTATTCCAGTTGATTATAATCCATATAATAGAGCATTAGCCTGGGCATGAATGCTGGTGTTGCTCTGGCTTCCTGAGAAAACGTATTTGGAATATATATATATATATATCATAGCATTTGCTTACCTGGGGCGTGATAGAAAGTCCATATGAGGCAACTCCAGATTTTCCCACCTGGTGAGGAAGTTGCTCACTGCACCAGGCAGATTGTTGTTAGATCTTACTCGTCCTGGGAGGACCACTTGGCCAGCTGGGATGGGACACTCTATGGCAGCCTGGCCACATGGCGACTCGGAAACACGTGCGAACACACAGACAGATGCACATACAGACTCAGGCTCGAAGAATGTGCCCCTTAGCAGCTTGGTCTCCCCTCTCAAGATGGGAGAGAGGCCTGGCCAGGATAGCATCTGTCATGGGTTATCGTTCCTCTATTTTCAAAGAGATAGTGGGCAAGCCCTTTTTTAACATAAGGATGCTTTTGGTTGATGGCACGTGAATTACCCCTTGATTCATACTGAATCTCACAAGTACAACAAACAAGAGCCGTTCTAAATAGTCTGCGGATATGGCAGCCTGATACTCAAGAGCACTGAAAGGCAGTAATGCCTAATATTTTTTATACCATCTTACTGCGCGTGAGGTGCTTTCACACACACCATGTTGTCCGTCAGTAATCTGTATTTAATTATCTGAGCACTAACTATTTAATTCTTGAAGTTTAAGAGCACCATGAATTATTTTACTTATATTTTTCTTTATAAAAAAATCACATCATGGAATATTTAAAAACCTGAGAAAAGCCACCTAATCTCAGCGTCTTAATATATTGAGATTATGATTTGCTCCTATTTCCTCCCAGGTTTCTTCTTAAGCATTTTTATACATGAAATCATCATACTACACATTTTTAAGTGATTTTCCTCTGTAGGTCTCTAGGCTACACCACCTGAATTTTGTTATCTGGCCTCATACCATGTTTAAAGGAAAGAAATCAAGATTAATCAACCTCCGTTTATATCACTCTTGTTCAAAGTCTGTGTCACTTTGCCTATAATCAAAGTACCAGAAAGATGGTGAGGGGAGCATTCATTCTGTGAAGCACAGAGCTTTCCCTCTCTGGTTATTAAAATAGCTGCAGGAGGCAGCTGGAGAGAACCATTTGAGAATCTGAAGATTGCTGTTGCTGGTAAGGATGTCCCAGCTGTGCCTTGTTGTTAATATCTCTTCATCATCTCAGGATGCCAAGTCCCAAGCTGAGCTCCCTCTGGGGACTCAGGCCCACCGAATGGGAGTGCTTGGTCTCTGTCTGCGTCATTTAGGAGCTGTGGGTGAAAGTGAGGTTAAGCAGCTCAGTTGATGCCTCTCTTAATGAGACTCGCCGAGAGGAGAGAGAGAGAGAGTGTGTGTGTGTGTCCAAGGATGCCTGAGACCGCTGAGAGAGAGGACACAGAACCATTGTCCCAAGGACCTGTCGTGAGGTTTCACACGAGTGCGGTTCAGGCATGGGGTTCATCTGTGCAAATGCATGTTTTAAAGGGTAAACTTAATTTCCTCCCCAGACTAGGACTTGCTCCCCTTTTTCTTGAGGAGAAAGGGAGTAGGTTGAGGATCTCACTACAGGAGGACGTGCTCTTCCCTGGCCACATTCTCCTCCCACCCACACCCCTCCACCCTCCTCGTTCGCAGAAGCACGTCTAGCACACACACTAGGTTTCTTCAGAGGCTCCACCACGTGCTGGTACCTCAGCAGGGAGGGCTGAGCCCCCCGAGCGCTGGGTCTGAGTTTAAAATCAGAACCTGCTGTGTAAGACAAGCTCCTAGCCTTTCCGCACCCCAAGAAGAAAGAAGGGAGCATTTAGAAACGATGAGGCATACCTGTGTTGAGCAGCTCATCCATCATGGTGACCAGTACAAGTTCCAAAGCCCCAGGCTCCCTGACAAGCGCTCCCCTCCCCAAGCCATGGAGTCTCCAAGCAGCATACAAACGTATCCTTCCTACTTTCATCCTGTTTGGTTTTCTCTAAGTAAGCAGCACTCCCTGAAGGGCACTTACTCTCCAAATACGCACATGGCAGCGTGAGAGATCACTTCTGCCAGGAACGGATGCCTCGTGTCCAAGGTATTTTCTTGTGTAGCATGCTCTTCAGTTTAGAACTCCTAATGCATGATTCATGTGTGTTTAGACAGTCATTGCCTAATCGCACTGCGGCTTCACCTTTGGGACACTGGTGAGTACACAGAGCCGACTTAACAGAAAACACCATCGGCATGTGAGCAGCAGTCTGACAACTTCAGTGTTGTACAAAGAGCGAACATTCTGAGGCTCGAGTGGTGCCTGTCCAGTCCTGTGCTTTCCACTGAGCTGCATATGACCTCTCAGTTTTCAGAGATGGATTCCAGAACCACCTGGCTCATTCAGCATGTGTAGCATTCACCAGGCCAGGTTCCATGAGTTCCAGAAAGGGGAACTGGATGTGGGCCCTACCCGCAAGGTGCTTACGGTCTAGGAGGAAGTAGAATGTGTTGGTGAATCGTTATAGGACTGGGCGGGAAGTGAGGAGGGCCTTAAGACTGATTTAGAAGAGGATGGAAAGTCCCTGTGAAGGGGGCTCATATGGGCGGTGAGTGCAGATGCAGCGGGTGGGGCTGAGCTGGTGGTTACTTCGGCATCGGCGTTGGTGGTGTCAGGGGCCTCTCTGTGTCATCCACACGGGCACCGAAGTGGTAAGCCGGGGTGCCCGTCGTGCCCCCACAGGTGAGCCTCCCTGAGCTCTCTCCCTGCAGGTTTCGCCTCCCAGCCAGGGGAGCCCGACAGCCTACTTGCTGTCCCTTTGGGCCTATAGGGCTGTGAAGCAGGAGACGTGTCCCCAAAAGATATCCCTGAATTCTAAATTTTTATTTACAAAAATACGATTTGAATCTTATAATCTGTGGACAGATGGCAAATAGGAAAGAGAGACTAAAGTGTCTGACTCTGAACATTTTGGTCATTTTCATTTCATCTCATTGGAAACCCATCAAGGTCCTTAGAAGATATGCATGTGACTCCTCATCAGAGTCTGAACCCTTAAAGTGGGTCATGCCTGGAAAATGGATGAGGACTTTTGCTCTGAGGGATGTTAGTGAGGGGACAGTCTCAGGCCTGTCCTTTTCTGAGAATTCTTAGAACTGGTTGCGTATAAATAGAGCCTGAAAAAAAAATAGGAACTTGGCTTGAAGATAACTTATATATAGAGAGAGTATCAGTACGTGTGTGATTTATACATACTTTGAAAAAAAAAAAGAGTACACCCTCTTTATGGAAACTGCTTTAGAAGTTAGGCTTATAATTGCTACATGATTCAGCCACCAAATTACTGAAATGTTCTCCTCAAGGAGTATTTGACATTTAGTAGAAATTGTAATATAATGAAGTGAGTATGTCAAAAATTCAAACATTTTAAATTCTTTAACTTATTCATACTTGAGTTTAGAAGAAAGTATAGGTTCAGGTAGTCCCCCCGCCCCCGCCTTACTTAAAAATACTGGTGGGTGGCAGAGATGAACACTGAAGAGGACTGAGGGCTTCCATCACAATATCCTGGAGATTTCCCAGGCAGCAGCCACGTGTCAGAGAAGAACACACTTTGTCTCTTTTATCCGGTCAACTTGGTTATTTGTAGTTATTTTGGAAAATGCCGTATGGCACAGAGATTCGGTATTTGGGCTCTATAGCTGAACTGCTTGGGTTCAAGTCCCAGCTCAGCCACGGATTATGTGATAATAAGCTCGTTATTGACCTTCCCTGTGCCTTACTTTTCCCATCTGTTACGTGGGCATGATAACAGAAGCCATCTCCTAAGGTGCCATGAAGATTAAAGAATGCGGGTGAAATGCTGAACAGGGTGCCTGACACGGAGGGAGCACTCAGTCAGCACTGGCTGGCTTTTCTCCTTCCCTCCCGACCCCTCTCACCTGGCATCTCCACCTGTAGGAGAATAAACACACCTATTGAAAATTCATCCGCTTGACCACTCGTTGGCTTTTGCTACCTGCTGGCAGGAAGGGGTTTCCATACAACAGGTGCTGGAAGTGTGGTAAGGTCTGTGTTCTCGCTCCGTTTTCCTGGTGTTGCAGCTGCCTCTGCCTCCATCATGTGGAAACTTGCCTCTGTGGACCCTGGAAGTTTCCCAGGACACTTGGCGCTCTCTCCCTGGCCCTGTGTTTCTCTGGCCTTTGTCTTTCTGAATCCCTCTGTCAGTGACTCAGCTTACTCCCCCCCTGCTCCTTTCATCATTTGTTCATTTTGTCTTTCAGTGCCTTCCTGTTCCTGGAAGCCTCCTTAAAATCAGGGATCATAAAAACCATCATTTGAAAATCAAAATGTTTAATTTCAAATGAATTTTCTTTTGTAAATTGCTTCTTAGAAAACAATGCTGAATGAGAGACTATGGACTTTGAGAAACAAACTGAGGGCCTCAGAGGGGAGGGGGGTGGGGGAATGGGATAGACTGGTGATGGGTAGTAAGGAGGGCACGTACTGCATGGTGCACTGGGTGTTAGACACAACTAATGAATCATGGAGCCTTACATCGGAAACCAGGGATGTACTGTAAGGTGACTAACGTAATATAATAAAAAAAATTAAAAAAAAAAAAAAACAATGCTGAAACTCTATAGGAAGACAGTTTTCAGGTCAGTTTTTGCCTAACTCAAGTTATCAGCATGGAATTGAGATAAGAGCTTCTAAATATATGGTGTTTGGAACACAGTATAAATGGAAATTTTTGTGGCCACACATGGCTTTTTGTAATCTACCAATAGTACATTTCTTAGCTAATATTCTTCACACATACTCTCAGATCCAAAGTAAATATCCAGCAGCCATCCCTGTGTAATCTTGCTAAAAATGAATTATTCAAGGCAGTTATACCAGGAAATTTAGATTTTAAAGGATATCATGCAATGAAACAGAAGTCAGTTAAGTAGCAGTATTCATTAAATTCTGCTCAAGTGATAACTTTAAAAGCAGTCACTTCTACAGACAAGGGAAAGCAAGGTTGTTTCCCTCCTCTCTTTGGACCATTCACCCCAAATTGACAGACAAGGTGTGTGCGAACATAAAAACTTGTACTTTTTAAAGCTCATCAACTTTTTTTTTTTCTTAAAGATTTTATTTATTTGACAGAGAGACAGCCAGCGAGAGAGGGAACACAAGCAGGGGGAGTGGGAGAGGAAGAAGCAGGCTCATAGCAGAGGAGCCTGATGTGGGGCTCGATCCCATAACGCCAGGATCACGCCCTGAGCCGAAGGCAGACGCTTAACGGCTGCGCCACCCAGGTGCCCCTAAAGCTCATCAACTTTTTAAAGCTCGTCAACCAAGATACGTGGTTTACTGTTTGAAATGGTGTCATCCAGTGTTTTAAAGACTGAAGTTTTCTTTTTTTTTTTTTTTTTTTTTAAAGATTTTATTTATTTATTCCACAGAGATAGAGACAGCCAGTGAGAGAGGGAACACAAGCAGGGGGAGTGGGAGAGGAAGAAGCAGGCTCATAGCGGAGGAGCCTGATGTGGGGCTCGATCCCATAACGCCAGGATCACGCCCTGAGCCGAAGGCAGATGCTTAACCGCTGTGCCACCCAGGTGCCCCTAAAGACTGAAGTTTTCTGTGAGACTTCCAAAGTATCTACTTTAATTAGCTTTAGTAAATAAGTTAACCAAGCCATCGTTCAGAATGTCTCCATCTTTAAAATTGAGGTGAGAGTGTCTGAGGAACAGAGAGGAGGCCGTGCAACCACTATATGGAGAACAAGGGGAAAGAAGAAAGCATGATTGAGAGACCCCCTTCTAACCCTGGTGTCCCCTGCCCCATCCAGCAGGACTCTTCTTTAAACCTTTTCCCTCAACCACCCCAGCCCCCAGACCTTCCCTCCTGAGCACAAGACAATGCAACCTCCACTCCCCTGCCTCTCCCCCAAGACTCCCAGACATAGCTTTCATGCTTTCTCTTCCCTTTTACGTTAATACGTTAGAGATATCCCAAAGGAGAAAGAACAGTGACTCTGAGCCTGAAGTTCTTCATCCGAAAAATGGAGAGGATGAGAGATGATGTGTTCAGACTCCGCCATCTTGAAACACATCCCTTTCCTTCCTGTTATTTCCGCACATATGGGAAGAGGTAACTATGACAGGAAAAAACTATGAAATTATAACTACTTTCAGTCATGCTACACACACACACACACACACACACCGCACACCACACACACATGTATACACACCTCATCATGCTATGAGGAAAAGAATCCTGAGGTTGAACGGAGGTTATTCTGCCTTTGTCGTGACGTGCGGGATCCTGGGTAGAGCTGCGGATCTGAGGCAGTCAAGCCTTGGCATGGGGCAGGGGCTTCGGGTCGCTGCCAGAGGAAGGGAGACTTCGGAGATGTTTATAAGGCAATCTGGGGGAAGTTTTGCTCTCTGTCATGCTGCATATCCCCCTTCTCCATATCCCCAAGGAATTTTCACAAAGGTTGTGTTATACTCCAGTATGGTTGGAGTTGGAGGCAGGTGGTTGTGTAAACATGAAGTTGGGTGTATTTTCTTGTATCGGTGTCTTCATGGTGGGCACAGAATGGGAGTGTGGCAGGCACAAAAGGGCTCAGGTTCTAGAACCCTCTTCATTCATACTGACATTCTAATGTAACAGGTAAACATCGCTCACATATAATTAAATTGTGACTTCCTGAGTAGTAATTTAAATCAGTTCCCCCGCTGCTTATAACTGACTGTGATTTGGGCTTTTGTTTAGTACTCTTTCTAGTTCTTTGGGTTCAGGAAAAAAAAATTTATTTAAAAAAAAATGGCTTCAAAATTTTTAGTGAAGGAACTTTCTGCTTCCTGTAACAGCCGAGTACTTCTATTTTTTTTTAATTTTTTATTACGCTATTCACCATACAGTACATCCTTAGTTTTTGATGTAATGTTCCATGATTCATTGTTTGCGTATAACACCCAGTGCTCCATGCAATACGTGCCCTCCTTACTACCCATCACCAGCCTATCCCAGTCCCCCACCCCCCTCCCCTCTGAAGCCCTCAGTTTGTTTCCCGGAGTCCATAGTCTCTCGGTTCATTCCCCCTTCTGTTTACCCCCCGCTTCATTCTTCCCTTCCTTCTGCTACTGATCTCCCTGCTATTTCTTATGTTCCATAAATGAGTGAAACCATATGATAATTGTCTTTCGCTACTTGACTTATTTCACTTAGCATTATCTCCTCCAGTCCCATCCATGTTGCTGCAAGTGTTGTTGTGTAATCGTTCTTTCTGATGGCTGAGTAATATTCCATTGTTTATATGGACCACATCTTCTTTATTTACCCCAAAGGTACAGATGTAGTGAAGAGAAGGGCCGTATGCACCCCAATGTTCATAGCAGCATTGTCCGAGTATTTTCTATTGAACCAGCTCTCCGCAGACAACTCTAAATGCTGGACAAAATTTTACAAACCACCTCCTGCCACTGGAACATGATTTAAAAGCAGGCAGAAACAGGAGGGTCGACTGTTGGGGGGAAGGAAATAGCGGTGGGTGTGCTCCCATTCTTTTATGGCTTTTAGCTTGAGGGCCTGTTGCATCTAGTGTCTTTTGTTAGGCCATTTAAGATGCAAAGAAACCCACAGTTTGAATCAAACCCACAGAGGTCAGAGTTTGGGACAAACACAGCAGCTGGAAAAATGAAGAGGAAACTCCCCAAAAGGAGAGAGACAGATGGGGGAGCCCCAAATTCTGTGCATAAATTCTGTCCCAATCTCAGCCTGACATGTAATTATGTATGCATGGGGCCGACTCCAAGGAACCCAGCTAAGCCTAAAAGAATGGAGACTTCTGAGTATTATCTTTCAGGTAGCATTTCCTTTTTAAAGTGACGAAAATTAATTCTTGGTTAATTGAGCATTTAGTTTGGGAAAATACTTTTCTCCTAAGTACCCAAGACTTCAGGATTTATCCACCAAGTGTCCTCAAGAGTGCCGGGTTTTGAGGGTATCATTTCAGAACTAGTTTGTTGAATGCTTTTTTGGGGCAAAGATGTATGCTGGGGGGATTTAAATATTGAAATTTGACTATGAGCCTAGTTTAGTTGAAATCCCATACACATATGCAACCATAACACACATGTATATACTAAAACATTTAAATAAAGCAAGGTCACATTCAGAGCCAAAGGGACTGCCACACACAAAGTGGGACTTTCAGCCAGTTAGTTTCCTAGGGCCGCTGCGACAAATAATCATGAACTGCCCGGCTCTGAAACAACGGGAACTTATTTCCTCGCAGTTCTGGAGACTAGAAGTTTGAAATCATGGCATTGACAAGGCCATGTTCCCTCTGAAGGCTCTAGGGAAGAATCCTTCCTGCCTTATCCTAGCTTCTAGTGGTTATTGGCGACGCTTGGCATTCCTCCACCTGTGTCTATGTCCCTCCGGCCTCTGCATCCATCTTCACGGGTCTCTTCCATCCGTGTCTGTGTCCACGTGGCCTGCTCATAAGGGCACTATGCATTTGACTCAGGGCCCACCCAAATCCAGGATGACCTCATCGTAACCAGTTACATCTGTTAAAACCTTATTTCCAAGTAAGGTCACACTGTGGCATTTCTAGGCAGACATGGATTTGGGGGAGATACTATCCGACCCAGGAATCAGATGAATGAAAAGTACTGTGAGATATCCAGACCTACAAGTTCTCGGTCTACGTAATCCTCAAATATTAAAGTACTTTTTATCTTACGCAACATTTCTTCATGAAAGTGAACTTTTGTTATGATAATGAATACCTAATGACTCATTTAGATTTTAACTTTTATATATGTTTTCATTGAAAGTAACAAAAATTTCATTTCATTGTAAACATTGAAAATTAAGACACCATGAAGTAATCCTGGCCCTCTCTTGTCCCTTCCCCCCTTCCATTGTTCCAAATGAGTAAGGTTAAGTGAATTTTGGGAGAATAGGGTTATAAAGCCCTTGAAATAAAAATCCGTTTTCTAAAGCAAAGCCATTCCATTAAGCAGACCTAAATTTAGATTGTCAAAGCCCCATAGACTCTGAAAAGCAAGTTGTTAAAACTCATAATGAGTTCCAGTGTTGCTGCATTTGGAAATGTCTACATCTCAGCGGTAGCCCTTGTACTAAATTGCTGTAGAAGATGGAGACAGTAGATGTGAGGGACTCTTGTCTTTGAGGCTTTCAGTTCAGATATTAGTTGGAATTCCATATTCTTGACCCTCATAAATTCTTAAATTGTAAATTCCTAGCAGCTGTAATTTGTAAAACGCATATGGATAAATCCCCTAATGACAGATCAGAGATGATTAACTTAAAATATTTCATTCAACTGGGAAGAACTGAAGATGAAACATTCCCACCCTCCCCGCCCCCCCACCCCTATACCAGCAGTCATGGCTTTTCCTAACAATATTCCTGAATAGAGAAAATGCAAATGAAGCATTTGAGATCCAACTTAAAGTGAAAACATTTTGCAGCTGTCATGTTTAATTTGATGATAAATATGAGTGCTAGTAATTGTCTTAATATATTTCTTGAATAAGAATCTTAGAGTTGAGGGGTGCCTGGGTGGCTCAGTTGGTTAAGTGTCTGACTTGATTTCAACTCAGGTCATGATCTCAGGGTTGTGAGATCAAGCCCCACATCAGGCATTGTGCTGGGTGTGGAGCCTGCTTCAGATTCTCTCAGATTCTCTCTCTCCCTCTCCCTCTCCCTCTGCCCCTTACCCTGCACGCATTGGCGCACTCTCTCTCTCTCACTCTTGGGAAAAAAATAAAAAATAGAAGAATAAGCCTCAAATATTGATACACCCATGGTTTCTATGCTTTGCTAATTGAATTCAACTGTGGTACCTACAAGAAAGAAATGTATTCTGACAACATTTTTTAAAGACAAGATTTGCCAAAACAGTCTGCTCTAAAAATAAATCAATGTAATGACTAATCTAAGAAATCTTAATTATATTCTTAATTAATTCAGTAGTCAGAGCCTTAAAAGAATTAATGACCCATTCACCAAAGTCATCATAATGATGCTCAATTTAAAGATAGCCTTGGGATGCGTGGGTGGCTCAGTCGGTTAAGCATCTGCCTTTGGCTCAGGTCATGATCCCAGGGTCCTGGGATCGAGTCCTGCGACAGGCTCCCTGCTCAGCGGGGAGTCTGCTTCTCCCTCTGCCTGCTGCTCCCCCAGGCCTGCATCACAGCTCAGCTACTCCCTTTGCCTATACCAGCCTTCCTCCGCTCTTTTCCATGGGCATTGATCCCAAGAGCACTTCTCTCTCTCTCTGTCAAATAAATAAAATCTTTAAAAAGAAAATAAAGATAGCCTTTCTGCCTGTTCCCCAGCCTCTTTGCTGAACTGAAATTGTGGAAATTGTCCTCCATTTTCTCATTCATACCCCTCTTCAAATTGGTCACTTGACCACCATTTATTCTGCCACCTAAAAATGTATTTAACCCATCACCTTTTATCCTCCTTGCCATTACCTTAGTTTGGGTGTCCATCAGAGCTCATTTGGAATGCTACAGTGATTTTCCAACTAGTCTCCTGCTTCCAGTCTTACCGTCTTCCAGTCCTCTTCCACCAACATGAAATCCACTCAAGTCTTATTCCCAGCGAAAATCTTTCCACCCCTTGCCATCATCTATGGAATAAAGTCCTTAGCATGGCGTTTACAGCCATTCACCATCTGGCCCTTGTCTGCTTCTCCATGTTGATCTCCTGCAATAGACCTCCTTGTACTGGTGCAGTTAGTTGAAATTCCTGGAACATGCCCTCCTCTGCACATGCGGTTCTCTCTGTGACATCCCACTCCTAGGCTAGCCTCTTCTATGCGCCCTTCAAAACCCAATTTGTAGATCACTTCCTTTTTAGTAGTCTCATTCCACTGGATCATCCCTGTGCCTTGTACATACCTCTGTGATGGCATGTATTATCCCATTGTACTTGTCAGAGTGTCTCCCTTACCCCAAAATAAGGTTCACCTTTAGTTAATGGAAAATTGAGGGAAATCATCCCATCACTCTTTGTCCCTAGAGTCTCCCTGGTCAGGGAGAATACGTATACATAACATGGCCTCGAAAGAATTCTTACTTGGAGTGCAGAGAAGACTTGAATACACTGAGGTGGCTGCTCCAGGGCCCAGCCCATTGACTGTCACTCACACAGTCCGATGTCACACACTTTTCTGAGTAAGCATCTTTGACTGATTGAAAAGAACACCCCAGAGAAAATATATAAGGCACTGTACCCGAAGAGAAAGACCCACAAGGCCAAATAAACTTGCCAGGGATGTATTGTTTTGCTGAAGCAGCTTTTCTCTTCATGGGCTGATGATTTTCTCTGGCCTGTGCATGTCATGTTGAAGATTAAGGATATCTGGAATGTATGAAGGAAGAACAATCTTGATAACAGCCTTTGGAGGTGGAGAAAGAGTGCATATGATCTCTCAGGTTACACCCGACTCCAGCCTCAGCTCCCCAGGCTGTGGGATTTGGGATTGGCTACCAGCTGATCCCTAATCTCTAGGATGTAGAAATTTGGAAATGTTCTGATGCCCCCCACCCAAAAAATCTAAAAGAAAAAAAAAAAAGAAAGAAATCTGGCCGTAAATGCACCGTATTTCTTCTTCGTCATCTTCAAATATTGGTGACTATGTTACTGGTTTCCTGTTGGTTTGGGGGACTTCTCCCTTTGTGTGCCCTCATGGAGAAGGCCAGCATCTGTACTTTTTCCAACAAGAGTGGTTTTCTGATTGAAGTGGGCCGGTAGTGCCTGGCTGTAAGAGATTCAAAGAATTCAGAAAAGAATTCAAGCAATGGGCTTAACTACACATTTAGATATATAGCCAGAGGATTATAAAGCCAATGCAAACCTGCAGAGAAGGATAGAATGGTAGGTTGCTTCCACGGGGCCATATGAGAAAATGAAAGGGTGGGAATTTAGCATAATAGAAAGAGTGTGAACTCTGGGGCAAGGCAGGCCTGGGTCTGAGTCCCACGAACTAGTCATGTGGTCTTAAACATGCCATGTAGCTCCACCAAGACCTGGTTTCTTCTTTTGTAAAATGGGGTTAATAGAAACGTTCCTTATGGAATTGTTAGTGTTAGAATGCTGGTGGAATGCTTTGCACATGGTAGGCTCTTAGGAAATGGCAGTTATGATTTTGGCTTTGTGTCGGAAATGATGTGATGGACTCTGACATCCCACCGGTCCGCCTGGGAGTGCTGTTGGCAGTGGCCCACATCTAGTGACTGCTCAAGGCAGGGGTATAAAAGGCCTGGCTATTTTGGCTCAACTTCAACAATTCTGAAGGGCCATTCTAACTCCAGAGCTCCCCCCGGATCAGCCAGGTCGACCCCAGGCCTGCATCACAGCTCAGCTACTCCCTTTGCCTCTACCAGCCTTCCTCCACTCTTTTCCATGGGCATTGATCCCAGGAGCACTTCTGAAACATGCTAAACTTTATACCAGTCTCTACTGCCTGAGGAACCTGACCTGTGACAAGGGATAGGCAGGTATCCAACCTCGTGTTATTAATCACCCATTGGTCAAAGGAGGTGAAGCCTGAAGAAGATCCTGTGGCACCCTAGCCAGGTGTCAGGAACTATTTTAGCAAGACAGGCAAAGCATCAGAAAAAACTGTAAGGGAAGGAGGAGATCCCTAGAGACATGTGGAATTTGCCATAGGAAGGCATTTGATAATTTCTAGAAGTGAAAAACACCCTAAATCTATTCCCTGTGAGCCCAGGAGGCTGTAAATGTTTTCTAACATCGACTCCCTAAAAAGAACTTGGCTATGACATTCACATCAATATAATTAAGCAGATGTAACAATTAGTCTTTTCCCAGTATGGAACTTTTAATTCCCTTTCCGATGGCAAGGACCCAGCTAGAAACCTTCCTGGAAGGAGACCCATGTTTTCCTTCCTAATGACTGTGGCCTAAACAGCTATTTTGGAGCTGGGCTGTACCGTAGGCACCTTTCTGGTGCCCAGTAGCATTTAGGCTGGGGGTTCCCTGTCCCACTCAAGTGCAGCCTCTGGGAGCTAGAATCAGTAAACTAGACAAAAGGTAATGTCTGGGAGACCAGTCCTGCAATGAATTTCCAGGGTTAAGTGAGACTCTGCTCTGGACAGGGACTCCATCTCCGGGAACAGTCTCATCCCAACATGATCCTTCTCTGTTCTTTCCTACCCTGATCTCAGTGGGTAGTAGAGGGTGACCCAGGAGAGAGGAGCCATCAGCCTGGTCATATCATGTAGTAGTTAGCAGACAAATACTTCCTGAGGACCACATCCAAGGCACGGAGCTGTGCACGGAGAGTGCATGACTGGATCCCACGCTCCGTCTCTCCTGGTAACGGAGAGGAATGTGGACGTGAAGGTGGCGGGACAGTCGTACAAAGAGAGCGTGCCACGAGATGAGAGCAAAGAAGATGACCTTTTTCCAAGTCACTTTTTCCTGTCTCTAAATCCTCGATCTCTGCACCCCCGAGGATGCTCAAGCAGTGCCTGGCCCAAGGGAGGCCGTCAATAGACAGACATTGAACTGAGCGTCTGTCCCAGTGGTCTGTCATCCACTGTTTGGCCTTCAAATCACACAATATTCAGCTTGCAGCAGATGTGCAAGATTTTTTTCAGTAGCGGCCTCTCGAGCAGTGTTGCTGTGCAGCCCTCAGGGGACTCTTGGTTTCAGTGCTGATGGCCTTGCCGTACAGAGGCACAGAGATGACAGGGAGGTGCCAGAGGCCTCGGGGGTGCTGCTGGGCTCGAGGCTCCTGCCTCCCCTGCTCTCACTCCTGCTCTTCAGCTGAAAACCTGCAGAGGAGCAGCAATGTACGTCCAGAAGTCTTGCCTCCTCTGTTTGTTTTCTCCATCACACCGCGAGGCCTGGACCATGTTTTTGCCTGACGCCCTGGGGATCTGGTCATCCCTCAGTGCATGTTAGCAGATACATTTCCAAGCCCAAGAATTTTTATAGACCAAGAGGCACCTGGTGCTATTCAGCCACTGAAGTGTTAGATTTGGGAGAACCTTCGGGAAACTAACAAGTTCATGGACCCAGAGGCACTTGCCTCAAAGCACACCCTTAGCTTCTGCCTTAGCCTAAGTTCAGAGGCTCTGCCTCTGAGTAAATTTAGGACAGTGAAGGATGAGGTCGGAAGGGACACGTTGTCAGCCCCTTCCCGTCTCGGTCATTCCCTACCCCTTCCTTATTGGACAGTTGAAGAGTTAATCTTATATACAGGGCTGTGCAAATAAAATGGCCAGACTGTCACTTTTGGGGGTGGGGAAGGCCCTTGCATATAGAAATTCAGGAGCCTCACTGCTCCTCTGGTTATAGTTGAGGAAACAGTGGGCTTGGAGAGGAGAGGGAGGTGGAGTCTCAGGATCCATTCGGAGAAGATTCTGCCACGGTCCTCACTGTGTGAGGCCGGAGATGTGCACTGGATGATCTGATGGGATTTTTTCCATCGCTCACAGTGGAATATAAAGCGACCAGACTCGTAGCAAGATAATAGTTTCCCACAATGGCCTTCCCTGTCTCAGACCTGCTAGAGGCGGTTTCTAGAATTGAATGAATTCTGTTTAGTTACTCTTTCCATTTACTTTGAGCAACAGCCTTGAGTTTTTTAAATTAATTAAACTAGTGATAAATGCGTTAGACCTCTCCCTTCCTGCAGCTACATGTTTAGGCTCTTCTGTTAAACTTTTTTTATCCTCACTGAAGAGAAGATGGGCTTGGAGTGTGATTACTCTGGTCAACTAATAACAGAATCAGAGACTCGGGGCACATAAGGGGATGTGGGATCATTTACACAGAAGGAAACCGAGGCTCAGGGAGGAAAATTACTTGCCCGAGAATTTGCCTTTCCTTTCTCCCATCACCGCCCTCCTGCCCCGGACTCCCTGGTCTGTGCTGAACACAGAAGTCTTGCCTTCGAGGCACATGTTCTGTACCCACCCATTTCCCCACCCCCGAAGGAGGGTCAGCTGGATGTTCTCCTGGAAAAGAGACAGGAAGGAGGAGGCTGGTCATGGCCACCGAGATGGAAGTCTGAGAAGCCAGAAGAGCACAGGCACAGAGAGAAGGCAGGAGCAGGCAGAGGTCTGGGGCGGCTCCCACCCCACCTCCTGGACAAGAGACCCTAGAGGCCAGGAGGGGAAATGCTCTGAAACAGTCTCCCTGCCGATGAGAGCAGAATCGGGGTGGGAAGGGGCTTGTTCTCCGAATTAGTTTGAGGGTGACTGCCGGCTTTACTTTGCGACGATCTAGTTCACGGCAGAAGTGCAGTGAGTTTTGAGCTACTTAGCCACGGAGAGTAAATGGTAACTGGGGACTTGAACTTTCCAGCCAGAATTGGGCGGCTGCCCCCTGTCAGGAAAGGCAGAATTTAAAAACCTGGCAGGAAGGAGCAGAGTTCTCTGGAGTACTTCCCTTGCAAGCCTAATGCTCTGACGTCGGCACTCTTGGTACGTGCCACCGCGAGGGCCGAACCCGAGGGAGAACTTGGCTGCCAGAGCGGGGCTGTCCACGTTTCCTCCCTCATCCCTGCAGTCTCTGCTCCCGGAGCAGCTCGGGACCAGCGGGTGCCGGAGAAGGGTTGGTCTGGTCTGCTGATCCACAGCCAGCAGCAGCAGCACCAGGGAACATGTTAGAAATGCGCATCATCAGGCCCTGCCCCAGACCGGTGGACCCAGCCACCCTAGGACAGCAGCCCAGCATTCTGTTTTAACGACTCTGCAGCCTCCAGGTGATGCAGGCCGAAGTTCGGGAACCGCTGGTCCGGAGCATGGTGTGGTTCTGGTTCTGAATTTGTTTATCAAGGCAAGTCTGCTTTAAAGTGAGCTGGCCATCTGCCTCCTAGCTTGCCCCCCCACCCCCGTCCTCCTCCACCACAGGGACAGCCACTGTCAGGAGATTTGGGGTTTGTCGTGTTGCTTTCCCAGGCCTCAGCATTGTACAGTAAACCATCTCTCCGCCGTCTGTTTGGCCCTGGGCCCCAGCTGTCTCCATCCTCTCCCAGGACTCTCAGCTGTGTTGTGCCAGTGAGGTTGTTTCCACTTTGTGCTGGGAAGGGAGGCACTCATGGATGTGGGGCCACCCGTGGGACCACAGACCACAGAGAGTCAGGCCCTGGCACCCGACCCCGGAGCTCTCACTGCTCTGATGAGGGACTTTTCAAGGGAGGCCCTGGCCATCCTTCTCAAGAGAAGCAACGAGCATGCCCTGACTGTCCTCGCTGTGAATGCCAGTGGCTATGAGGGGCTGAATGAGCTCTGGGGGAACTCGGGGCTCCCATCAGAGAGCTGTGGGCTCTGCTTGTCCATCCTTCCCCTTTATGTGCCAACAGGTGGGGCCGTCCCCTGAGGATTCCATGGGGGAAGAGTCTGAGACAACAGTCAGCTCCCCTAGCTTTAACACCAGAGAGAACCAGTTATGTTTTTTGAGAGAGAGAGAATCTCTGGGGTAATTTAATGAAATACATTTAGCCAAATGCTTTTTTCTTTTTATTCTAATTAATGCCAAGGCATTAAAAGGTATAGTGACTATTGGAATTGTGTCGTTCTCATCCCCCACCGCACTCAGCTCCTCCTTCCCAAGTGTCAGGAACATGTCAAGAGCATGTTGTAAGAAGCTTTGCCTTTGTCTCCATGGCCCTGAGTAGAAGCTGTCAGGCCCCTGAGGGATTTGAGTTGATGGCATATATTTGATATTTTCTACTCTTCTTTCCACCTAGTCTTGGGAAAACACAAATCTGTGCTTGGAGAACCCTGGGCAGATTTCCAAAATGGTGGCCATCCCCATCACACATGTGGATGTATAGCTGGAACCCACCTGAGTGTTCTTGTCCGGGGATGACTGGCTTCCGTTCTGTGAGTGCAGTGTCTCATTGCTAAGTCCTTGTCACGTTCAAGTCCGTTCAGCCTAAAGAAAGCACAGGTCACGGGAAGCAGAGGAATTTGGCAGGAAAAGTGGACAGGGTTTTCATGTATATTATGTCACTTGTTTTAAGCCTCACAATAATCCTTTGAGAGACGTAGTATTAACCTCCTTTTACAGATAAAGAAACGAAAGTTCGGAGAGATCAAGGGACAGGTCTGAGATCACAAGCTGAGAAGTGGCAGAGCAGGGCCCTGACTCCAAGCCTGGTGCTCATCCCCAGTGCCTCCACCTTCCGAGAGCCCTTCCCCTCTCTGCTCCCTTTGTCTCCATCTCAACTTCTAGGGAACATGAGTGACCCAAGAGAATAGTTGAAAAGGAGACTGCACTGGGACTCAGAAATCCTGGCCTCTTCATTTATGGGTTGTGTCCAGCTCAGAATCCATCATGTTTCTTAGTACAAGCAAATAACCAGTTTTCTGCTGAGAGGGAGGGAAATGGAAGGAAAAGCTACAGGGTTAAGAGAACCAGTTGGATTGCTGAGCTTGCCACATTTCTCCTGAGCCTGGCCACCCAGGCCACTCCCTATAGCCCCAGAAATGCCCAGATATGCCAAATAGCATGTATATTTGCCCTTTGAGAAGGAGAAGGAGGGGGGAGGCAATACAATGAGTTGTTAAACTATCTTTAGGGCTGGGGGAAGGGGAGGTCTGTTTGCCCCAAAAGGCTGGGCTTTCTTTACAAGTGATCTGAAGCAACTTTTAACAAGAGGCACAGTTGTATGAGGGTGTGTTTGTAAGAGATAATACAAGCTTCACAAATACAACAATACGAAGTACTGAGTTTTTTTCTAACAAGCCTGGCTGACTTTTCAGTGATTCTGCAGCTGTGACATGACTAGTCCACTGAGATACTCGGCGCTGCCCAGAAAAATAGAACCAAAACTTATTCAGTTGATAGCAAAAAACAGCGATGCTTCCAAGGGTCACATGACTTATAAGAGTGGCCTCACTGTGGGGAAGATAGACAAATCTGCTTTTTTTCCAGGCCCAGTTCAGAGTTTTTCCTTTCCAGGAACTTCGCGGGGCACAAGGAACCCGCAGAGGCATGAGGACGCCTTGCCTCTTGAAGCATTGCCGCTGATATCTCAATAAGTCTAGGCTTCTCATTACCCGGCTCTTACAAACTCTACAATGGCAGGTTTGAAGGTTCTGCTCAGAGGGTCTTAACTGATCTTGTTGAGTCTGGGTTGGCCATCTGTGCGGACAGAGCACTCGGTCCTCCCTCCCACAACATTTGCTTGCACACCGTGACCTCCATGCTCCAGCCTGTGTTTTCCCCGCCCCACGTGCGCATCCTCTGCAGGCCGCACCATGTGGCGCTGAGCTAAGCCAGCTCTCTGACCCGAGCGAGGACTGCCAGCAGAACTCCCCGAGGCACCATGCCTGGCATCTGAACCTACAGATATCTCTTCGCATCATAAAAATCACGCCAGCTCCCTCAGTTTGCACGTCTAATGGGGGCTGGTGGCGTTGGGGCAGGAAGTTGCCATCTAGTAAGAATTAGGTGAGGCCAGTGGCTGCAAGAGTCAGGGTGAGCACCATTCTCTCCTTCTGAACTCTGACTTCCCTCCACTTGGGTTCTGGCCTTTCCCCGGGAGCCCCACGGCCACCTGGCTCCCCTGGCCTCGTGGCTCCTGACACTACAGCCGGGATCCCTTGTGTCCGCATGGGCCCCATCCTGCCGGCCTACCTGCCGAGTTCTGGAGTCTGTCTCCTCTGAGAGTAAGGAGCCAAGAGCATGCCCGTTTGGGCTCACCTATGACGCTGCTGCTTTGGGGGTGACCTGCTGCAAAGACAGTATGGCTGCATTGCTCCCTGGAGTGAGCTGCTCCGTCTTCTCCCGGAGTGAGCTTGGCGGCTTTTCTAGCTGCAGCCTCAGCAGTTCCTGGACAGATTTTGTTGGTTTACGACTAAGCAAGAAAAGTGGACTCCTGAGCCAGGAGCTCTGCAGGGGTTCCCTCCCTTCAAAGAAAAATGGAAATGAGCGTGGAAGGTGCTGAGGTTAAGAAATCTGGGGCCCTGCCATTAGCCTGTGGGGCCCTTCTCTTCCCTCCACCTCAGGAAGCTGGGCAGGGTGTAGCGCGTGAACACGGGGCAGGACTGCACCCCAGGAACTGATTCCCTTTCTGGCTCAGCTGTTCGTGCCATGGCCCTGAGAAGATGAGCTACTGCGGCCGCTGCTCTGTGACGTTCACGCGCACTCCACATCATCTGCTCCTGAACCTGGCAGACATTGGCGCACACGTGCCTTCAGAGGACACTGAGACAGAAAGCAGTCTTGCTTTGGCCTGTAAGAAATTTCACTTTAAAGCTGAGCTAGAACGGAGGCAGCGATGCGGTCACACCCCTGCCACCACATCCTTCCCTGTCAGTCCCTGAGGACAACCGGTTCGCCCTTGCCCTCTCCTCGAAGCATCCCCTCCTTAGCGTGGGCTCCTGACACCCCTGGACTCTTGTGCTTTTGGACCGCAGATGCCTGCTGCCTACTCCCGTCCCTCTCACGTCTGCCCTCTCTAAGGGCCCAGGAAACTGTGGCCGGTTCCTCTTTAATAGCACGTGGCCCAGGGCCTGAGAATGTTGTGATCGCTCTTGCCCCCTTCAGGACCCACGTAGTTTAAGCTTGAAATCTGCCTACCTCACTGATTAAATGAGGTGAGGCCAAGTGCGTGGGGGGCTTTCTACATGTTAGCCACTCTGATCAGGGTCCCTGGGATTGACCCCATGATGGGTCAGATTAAAGCTGCTCTCCTGTCCAAAGTTATTGATTCTGAGGCAGAAAATGCAATTAACCTTGAATAGTTTAGGTCCCTGGCCCGTGCCTGCTTACTGCTTGCTGCCTCAGTCTCTTCCCTAAAGAATAGAGAACCAGAGCCTGGAGCTCCAGGGAGGAGCGAGAATATGAATTCTCCCAGCCTCAGTGTTGCAGAATGAGTCTAAGGAGTTCATCCATCATTCTGCACACCATACAGAGAGAGTAAAGAGGTTGCATGAATATGCACTATTATGTTCAAATACTACCAGGTACTGTCTTCAAATAGGTACTGTTGTGGTTCACAAAATAAAAATTTATTTTTTAAATGCATGCTTAGTAAGTTATTTTGACCCAGTAATATCTTTGGCAAGAGAATAACCTCAGAGGTTTAGCTGGATTTGGGTGCTCTGCCACAGCTCACTTGTCCTAAAGATAAACATCCACAGGCTTGGAGCCCTGACTTTGTGACTAAACAGTAATCACCTGTCAACGCAAGTGCCTGTTTCTCCGACGTAATCAATGGCACAACATTCAGCACACAACACACGGTTTAGCTTGTAGCATCAGAGCAACTGTAGGCGAAGGGAAAAGAAGACAGTACACACTGGACTTCGCCATTCCGCCAAAAGACAAGACTTGGCTGCCACAGAATATTCCAGAAAGCCCCCGACGTGGTGCAGGGAGACCACAGAAAGAGGATAATAGGACACAGCTGGCTGGCATCTGAAAGTACAAGGCCAGGAAGTTTAAAATTCCTACACTCGCCCCTGCCAGTGGCTTCTTGTAAGGAGGCCACCATGATGGTTCAGCTGAATGTGACTCCCTGCCCAAAGGCTGCCTCAGGTCACTCCGCCAGCCCCTGGCATGAGTGCTCCAGGAGAGGGGCGGGTTGCAACCCTCTCTGACAGGTGCCACGGCAGTGCTCTGAGTTGACTCTGCCTTTTTGTTTCTGCTGGGAATTTAAACTTGGTGGACTTCTGCCATATGGAGGGACTCTGTTCCTACCTCTCTTCCCACTCCCCTCACCTCCCACCCTCCAGCCTCAGAGAAACAGCTTCTCTTCGTTAGTCTTCCTAAGAGCCTTGTAACTCAAAACCATGCATCTACCAACGGTAAATGGAGCCTGAGGGAACTATGACTTCATGGCAGGGAGCAGGAGTTTCACCAGATGCTGAAAAGTAGCAAGAAAAAGATCCTTTTCTACTTATATAAGAGGAGTATAACGGGATTTTTTTTTCATAACTACCTGATGAGAAAAGCCATGCTTGCTTTTTTTTCCTGTGAAGTGCGAGAACTCTGAGTTTGGATCCACTGAATATAAAGTTCTCACCAGCTAAGGTCCCTACGAGTGTATTCAAGTTCCCGGTTCCTGCTGGGAAAAGATGAGTTATTTTCATGGAAGACATGATTCTCATAGAAAGTTCTTGTGATTTCTATCACACAAGCACATTTTCGCCATGGCTGCCCCAGGCTCCTGGTGATATGGTGGTTGTAGGGGGGGAAGTGAAGTACTTACAACGCAACGCAGTTGATCACCATGAAGTAGCCATCTTGATGCAAAGTAAAATTTTTGGAGAAAAATATTCACGATACGCAACTGTTTCTTAATATTCCATTCCAGTTGCTCTGGGAGAGATAATAGTACAGGACATGTTGCTTGGGATAGAGTTAAACATATTTCCTCTGCTCCCAGAAGAACCTTAAAAAGGAGTTTAAGTTCTTCCCACACTCTGGGGTATCAGTGAGGAAATAGGTGGCAGTCCCTGCCCAAAAAGACAGTTGTTGATGGAGTCTTTCGAAAAACCTGGTTGGTAACCCACTGCGAAGTCCCAGCATGATTCTTCACAAGTCTGTCCTGAGAGTAGCTCTTTCTGATGGGAGATCAGAGAGTGTAAGAACTGGGGCAGCTGCCTTGGGCTTGTGTTAAGAGGAAGCATGGGGCCAGCAGAAGAGGCAGGGAGGTGCACACGTCGCACTGCCTTCCATATTTGAGCTGTTGACTCAATCATCCTTCCAGTCCTGCAAGGACAAGTTTCTTAAGATGTTTGCTGAGAGATTGGATAGCCTGCCCTAGTTCTCCTTGGAGTACAGGGTGAGCTGGCAGAAGGGGAAGAGCTGAGGTGTAAACCTTCCATGGAAGTCTTAAATGTCTGCCCATTCTTGGAGCAGTACTAGGTCCTTGGGCCTTCACACAGGTGAGATACTTCGAATTTTATAAGTCAGCCTTGATTTTGGATGCAAAATGAGACACAGTCCCCCCCAGAGATGATCGTCTCCGCTGAGCTGCAGAGACCACTGGGGACAGGCCTAGAGATTGCTGTCTTGCAGAGCTCCAGATATTCTGACAGTTTCCTGCAAGTCACTCCTCCCAGCTCATCCCAGATACGGACGCAGGTCCCTGAAGGAGAAGTTAAAGGTTTAGAAATGGCCTAATTTCCTAATTTATGAAAACTTTTAGCCAGCCCTCTACCTTCTGTTTATTCATTTGTTCACTTATTCGGTGAATAATTGTTGAGCACCCAGCTAACACATGCCAGGCCCTGTGCTAAGCTCTGGGGGAGGGCTCCCGCCTTCATGAAACTTACAGCCTGGAAAGGGAGCAGACAGTAAATAAACAAGTAAACAAATCAACAAGATAATGACAGATTGTTGTAAGTCCCATGAAGGGAATAAACAGGATAAATGAGATCCTAATTGGGAAGGGCCCTTCTGTAGGGGAAAGACCTGCAGAGGGGACATTTGAGCTGAGACCTCGAGAGAAGGAGTGGCCACTGGAAGAGCTGGAGGAAGGGCAGTCCAGGCAGAGGGCGTGCAGAGACACAGCGGTGGAAGGCCTTGGAGCATCAGCGAGAGAAGCCGTGGCGAGGGAGCAGTGAGGAGAATGATTCGGGAGGAGTGCATGGGAGGCACTAGCTAGGGTGTTAGAGCCTTGGAGGCTGTGGTCAGAGCTTAGATTCTATTCTGAGAGCAACGGGAAGCCACTGACAGTGTTAGGCAAGAGTGGAAACCTAATTAAAGATCACTGTGTGCTCAACGCCACATTGTTTGTAATAGCAGATTAGAAGCAAATTCCATGAATAGGGAACTGGGTAAGTACATGTGGGCTCATCCCAGTGGTCTGCAGTAGTTAAAAACCGTGAGGCATGTCTGTATGTACTGCCAGAAGATTCACAAGATACCCTCAGTAGGAAAAACAAACAAACAAGAAATAGAATACAGCATAAAATATGCTGCCCCTATATCTTAAAAAGTGATGTATATGTATATAGGCTTGCCCATGTATAGAATCCCACATTAAGAGTACACAAGAAGCTGGTCATGGTGCTTCTGGGGAGGGGAACTGAGGCACAGGGTGACCAGGGTGGAAGTGAGACCTAGTCTTCATAGTGTATCCTTTTGTACATTTGAATATATTAGTATGCCTGTGTTACATATTCAGGAAAAAAGGTCCTATGTCGAAATTGTGGTCACCTTGTTTGCTGTGTGGAGAGAGGGTGTTGAGAGATGGTGGTGGCTTGACCATGGGATGGAGACAAGTGGGTGGATTCAGGATCTATGTTAGAGGCAGGGCCAGCTGGACTCAGTGTATCGCACACTGACTTGCCCTGCTCCCGCGAGTTCAGGAGAGCTTCATGCATTTGGGGTTGGAACTGGGCTTACCTGACTCTCCTCTGACATCTTTGTGGAATGAAGGGTTCTTGGGCTCCTTCCAGGTGCAAAAAGCCTTGGAACTCAAGAGACTGTCTAATGCATCACAATATGGAGGACATAGTTACAGACACGTTCCCTTTCCATATCCTCATCCAACTTACAGTTGATTTTTTTAAATTAATCTCTAGGCCCCGCATGGGGCTTGAACTCACGACCCTGAGATCAAGAGTCTCATGCTCTACCAACTAAGCCAGCCAGGCACCCCTAAATGATTTTTTTAAAATATTTTATATATTTATTTGAGGAGAGCAAGACCATGAGCAGGGGCAGGGGAGGGGTAGAGAGAGAGGGAGAAGCAGGCTCCCCGCTGAACAAGGAGCCCGATGGAGGGCTCGATCCCGTGGCCTTAGATTATGACCTGAGCCAAAGGCAAATGCTTAACCAACTGAGCCACCCCGGCCCCGCCCCCCCCGCCAGCCCTAAATGATTTTTAATGACAAACAATGTTACACTGAAGAAGCCCTATCATTTCTCAATGGAGCTTGCTTGCTTTGCAGAGAGATGCCAAAGGCCAGTACCTGTTTGATCTTCTTTGCCACCACCTGAACCTTCTTGAGAAAGACTACTTTGGGATCCGCTTTGTGGACCCAGATAAGCAGCGGGTAAGTCAATATTCGAAGCACAAAGGGAGGAGAAGTTTGGTCAGTAGTCTGAATCCTTGAACTGCCACTGCCAACTGTCTTGAGTCTAGCCTCAGGGATCAGAGACCACCCGGGCCCTACAGTTGGGTGTCACCTTTTCAGATCATGTTATGAGATCTGGAAGCCACCTCAGCAGAGCTCAGCTAGCGTGGCCCATCGTTTCACAGATACTGAGGTGGAAGCCTAAAGGGCTGACGTGATCTGCCCAAAGCTGTCCAGTTGGAGGCAGAGCAGCTGGGCTGGTCTTACGGTCTTCGAGCACCGGTCACAGGCTGAGCCTCTCCCGCCTTCATTCTAGTAAATGAGCTGAACCACACAGTTCTGGTCGGAAGGGCCTTACCGGAAGTAACTACACCACCCCAGTTTGGGCAGGACAGAGATAGAGCCGAACTGACATGGGCCTCTGAGCACCTTGCAAATGCTGCAGTTCTCATTCTGCTCTACACAACACGGCTGGCTCTGCAGACACAGGGTTCCTTCCGGACAGGGATGAGAACAGGTCCATCACCCCCAGGCCCCAGCCTCCCTCTCAGCTCCAGCTCCCCTGACCTGTCTCCTCCCTGCTGTGGCTCTCTGGATGTCATCCTTCTGTCTTTCCGGAGCCTCCACCTGTACAGTCCCCCTGCCCAGAACATTTCTTCTCCCTTTCCTCGCTTCTCCACACTCCACGCTTTGCTTCTAGCTGACTCCTTCTCACATGTAATGTCTCAGCTTAGACTTCCACTTCTTCCAGGGATTCTTCCCCCACCCCCAGTGTGAATGAGGGGCCCCTCCTGTGTGCCCCACGCACCCTGTACCACCCATCTTGTAGCACTTTCTACACCGTGTTGTGGTTGCCTGTTGGATTACCTGTGTTCTGGGCAAAAACAGAAGTTTCCAGAGTGCATGCGCTTTCTCTCATTCAGCACTACCTCCCATAGAACAACACAGGGCCTAGAATGTAGTGGACATTCAGTAAATATTTGCTGAAGGAATGATGAAGGGGTGAGTTCATGGTGTATAATGCCAAAATTTCCCCCTCCACTTGCCCAGCTGCTCCGCCAGCAGACACCTGCACTTCTAGAACTTCTGTTCATCAGCCCTTTCCTTTCTGTGGGGCTGCATCTTCTGGTGCCCCCACTGAAGTGGGAAAGTATGCAGAATGTTTGGGCCTGTGTCTCCCTTCCCTATACCCCTGCCTACCCCCCACTGTGGTCTACCATCCTCCAAATACATTATCAGCAGAAATCCCAAAGGGTCCCCCTTTCATGGGTCCACTGATTTTCTTCACAGCTCCAAATATGGGCTCCATCTATGTTGTCCCTGGGCCTCGGAGCCCCAGAAGGCACAGCCCCCCAGCAATGCCCAGGACCACAAATAATGAATGAATGGATGTGCCCCTCAACATGCCAGAGTCAAGTGCTGTTTTGTTCTTTGATGCTCTGAGCCACTGTGTCACCAGCTCCCACTTACAGTTTTATGCTGAACACTTTAACTTAGAGAAAGAATCCAAAGGACTGTATCCCTTTCTTTTGACAAGCCCTGCCTCCTTCACTGACATATTTGGGTCCTCCTGGCTCAGCAGAATTTTGAGTATCACCACTGTTTAGGAAGTAGTGTCAAGGTCAGCCCCTTGCCCTATGAAGGCTCCACTGTCTTTACATAAGTACTGTCCTTAGCTCTGGAACATAGTATAAGACCCCAAAAGGGCCATGATACCAGGAAGCTACATGTCCCCACATGCTGTAGGTGTCCATTCACTATACAATGATGGACTGCTTTTACAAGGGGGTTTCTTGTTGTGTATTTTTTTGGTCAGAGCTGTTTCTTCTTAAGAAGGAAGGCCAGTGACCCCAAGTTCTCTTCATCTTCTGAAGACAGTGGCTTATGGAGAAAAAAAAGACAAAACATATCCTCATTATTTTCTAGTTAGGTCAAAAGGTGCTTGAGGAGAGTAAGAGAGTACATGGGGGGGATGAAGATCAAAAGCAGAAGGAGATAGAGAAATACAAAGAAATGAGGGAAAGGAGCAATAAACAGGTATGGAGTGGCTGCTGTGTGCTGGGCTCTGCATGAGCACGAGCCTCGGCCTCGCAGCCGGTGTGTATGGAGCACTGAGTTGTATCAGACACAAAGCTGAGAGCTTCACATGTGTTCTTTAATCCTTACACAAATGAGACGAGTATCCATAAGTCAAATAGCCATTCTCTGGATGAGGAAATAAGATCTCAGGTTAAGTAGTAACTTACCCAAGACATGTGGCACTGCCAGTCTCCAGCTCAGAGCTGTCTGACGTCAGGGTCTGTGTGGTTTCTAAGGTTCCATGCTGAATTCATACCTGATAGTTTCTGAAGTTGTGTGACTGTACCGGGTTAAGGAGAGCAGAGAGGTTTGAAATGGTGCTTGAGAGTTGTGGGGAAATAGTCACCCTAGATCTGATGACTCGTGGTGGAGATGGAGGGGGTAAGCTCCCCGCTCCCTTAGGTTGTGAGGTCCTAAAAGAAACCTTCTCTCCTGGGGCACCAGAACCCAAGCTCACATCCATCCCCTCACTGCCTGCTCTACACAGGTCCCATGGGGTCTGGGAACTCTCCTGGTCCCTCTTGGAGGAGCTGCCCTCACTCCCCCTCTCCCCTGTTGCTGGCTCAGGTCCAGGGCCCCAGCTTGCTTTCAGCCTCTCCCTTCAAAGTGGAGGCACCCTTTCCAGCCTCCAGAGCCTCCAGATTGTGCCACATTGGCCCAAGGACCCAAATACAGGTAGAAACTCCCCTCTCCAAACCTTCTTTTCTCTTCTCCTGACCCTTCCTTCCCAGTCTCATGTTATCAGTTTGCTAGTGATTGTGGGACCCAGATTTAGCCAGACCGCTGCTAAAGGTAACTCTGGCCATCGCTGTCTTTTTGGGATCCTGATTTCTCTTAATTTCTCTACCAGACCCTTAAAATCTCTTGGACAAGCTGTGACAGCTTTCCCCTCCCCTCCCACCCCTCTCCTATCTCCTCCTTGAGCTCTCACTGCAGTGTAGACGGAAGTCCTCTTCAGCCTTGGCCAAGGGGCATAGCCTTTTCGTCATTCAGCTCCACCTGCCCTCTGCTGAGAGTACATCTCAGTCTTTCCTAGTAGTTTCCGTCTTCCGTTGTTTATTTATTTTAATCTATCAGTCAGGTGCCTGGGGGCATTCTGTTTACTGAGCCCCAGACACTCGCTGTGTTCTCGCTGTACACAGTTCCCAAGTGCTCCCATCAGACAGACCTCCTCTGCCTTCACAGGCTCAGCCTCGAACCGCAGTTGTTTCCGTGCAATTTCATCTCTTGCCTTTGCTTCCCTGTGAAGCCAAGCTGCGGTGGGCCGTGTAATGTGAGAAGGACCTCTTAACCACATTGAGTGGCTATAATGAGTTGCCAGCCTCGTGGGAACTCAGATCAGAGGAAGCAAGAGAGCAGAATGTCAGCCCAGATTATCCATGTGGAGCTGACGGAGGAACTGGCTCTTAGTGGGTCCATTAACTGCATGACCCACGGCCCAGCCCAGAAGGTGAGAGCTGGGAATCGCGGGAGGCCAGGATGCTGTCTGCACGGTCCTGGCTGCTTTCCTGCCAGAGGGAGGGTTCTGCCAAGATGTTACACTAAATGGAAGTAGCCAGAAAAGAGGGAGATGTGGACCCAGCATGGACCTGCTTCCTTCGTCCGTTTGTCAGCTGCATCTTGAACACTCTTCTAGGCACTGGTGGCTGGTACAGTTTTCTGCCTTCACAGAGCTTATGGCTAATGGTTTCAGTCTATTTCCAGATAATCAAATCCCAAGTAACAGCAGTGGTAGCTCTCTGCAAACTGTCACATTTCCTGATTAGCATAAAAGCAACAAACATCAATAATGCATTTTATAAAGCATTCGTGTAGAACTGGGAAACAGTTATAGAATGATCTCGTTGCTTCCTTCCCGCAAACATAAGTACCATGGGGAAAAAAGGCATTGCTACGATATCCTGCCTCTACGAAAATCCAAGGGAAAAACGATACTATCCTACACATTAGTTGTGGTTAGTTATCTTATGAGACTGAGACTTTAAACATCCTTGGATGCCAAGGAATCAGAGTATGTATGCCCTAACACAAGGGTTGGCAAATGCTGTTCAAATGAAGATATGCACCAGCCATCCCTCCCTTCCCACCATTGATGAAATTCCACCTGTTAATACTTTCGAGAGCCACGACCAATAGCCTCTGTCCTCACTGCCCACCCCTGCCGAAAAAATAGCTGGCACATAACACGAACACACACGACCCACTAAAGTCAGTGTTACCCTGCTCAAGACAGGCGGGGCTTTGTCCCCATTATACATGCGTGCATTCGCTTGTGCCTACTGGTATGCCAGAAATATGGCTCAGAACTTTGGCACCCTACTTTGGAAGGCAGCGTTGCCAGGGAAGCCCAGAAATGGCATCTGAAGCTGGAACTCTTCCCCCTTCGCAGCTGGTTCCATGGGGAGCTTACTTCAAAAAATCCTACCACTCTCTACTCTCCGAGCCTGCATATCACAAGCTTTGGGGCTGTTTTCACCCTGGGCTACAATCTGTCCAGCTATTTAAATAGGGTAAAACAAGTTATAGTTGACACTGCTTCTCATTAGGGTTTTCTTGTTCTGTGTTCTCTGTTTCAGCATTGGTTGGAGTTTACAAAGTCTGTGGTGAAGCAGTTGAGATGTAAGTATTCTTCATGTAAAGGTGGGAAGCCTCACCCCTGGGGAGGGTGGGATGGAAACTCCCACTTTTAGTAAGTCTTGGTAATTGTCCAGCGTTCCTGTGTAAGTTGGTCCTAAACCCATGAGGATTTTCTTACGATGGTTCAGAAGCCCGTGCTTCCCAGTGGGGAGGGATGCCCAGTCATCCTCTGGGAAGGGTCTTTCCTGAGACAGGCTCACCTTGTCTCTGCAGCCCAGCCTCCGTTCACCATGTGTTTCCGTGTGAAGTTCTACCCCGCAGACCCTGCGGCCCTGAAAGAAGAGATAACCAGGTAAGGCTGAACTTCCCTCAGCCACGAAGACCTGTGGGAGAGGATAGGACAGAGGGACTGGAGCCTCTTGGATCCTCTATTTTGGAAGCTTCTCACTCTTATAAGGAAAGAATCTTCCTAAATATAACCTTACTTCTTCTGTATTTCATTTCCACATGCTTTCTTTGCTCACCCCCTCAATAGAACTGGAATAGAGTGAGCTTCTTTCCGTCAAGGGGTATGAATACTTCATTTAAACTAGTCATCTACAAAGGGACCTGGAGTAATTAATTAATCAAAACATTTTTTTCTTTTACCAAGGATGTGGCCACCATGGATGTTTTTAGAGAGGGTGGGTTGCTTTTGGGGGGGGGTGCTTGAAATAGACTCCAGTGGCCTAATGTACTTGGGAAATGCCAAAGCAGCATACTGCAAAATAAGCTGGGAAATACTGAAGATTTTAAATCCAAGTGGATAAACTCCAGTGTGCAGATGGATGAGGTCCGTGATGAACTCTTCATTGTGGGGATCATGTTCTGTGGCGGGCAGACAGCCGCATGGAATGAATCCTGTCTCATCCAGCAGCACTTGAGGATGAGAAAGAACTTCTGTTGCCCACATCATCCTACAAGAGGGTCAAAGGATAGGCGCTTCAAAGCTTCACCAAGGTTCTGTATATATGAGCCAAATTCACTCTAAAAGTCTTGCCTCAGAGATTCAGCAATGCTCCGTAACAGAGATCCTTAATTTTTATATTAGAAATATCTAATTCTGACATTAGCAGAATATTGGCGTGGCCTCGGAGAGGGTGGGGCCCTAGAGCAAGAGGTGATGCCAGGGAACCCTAGAGCTGAGGAAGAGACAGCGCTGCCAGCTCTCCGCTTCCCCCCAAACCTTGAAGACTGCCGAGACTGGGTGAGGCCGTGGCCAGTTATGTAGACTCTGACCTCTAAGTCTTTGCAATCTACTTCCAGATCCTGAACTGCTTGGGAGAATTCCAGAGAAAGGAAAGAGGGAAGAAGGGAGGAAGAAGGAATATGGACTTATGTTCACTTCCTGTTCTGAAAACCGTGCCACTAGCTTTGTCAGATAAAAGGAGCTAAAGTTTCTCTGAGAAGGAAAAAGAGGAAGTGGGGAGAGAAGAGGGCAAGAAACAGGGCTATGTAGTGCAAAGGAAGCTAAGAAGTGGGACAGGAAGGAAAAGTGGGGTCTTCACACGGGCCCCAGGGGAGGCTGGGGGGACTCTTGCAGCGCAGCCAGAAGGATGAGGAAGGTCGTTTCTTTGGGATGCTCAGGCAGTGTACACTCACCACCTTTGAAGTACTGAGGCGGCGAGTGTGTTCGTGCCCCTCACTGGCCACAGAAACCGCAGGCTCTGCTCACCCACCAGGAAGTGCATGGGGCTCCCATGTTGCTTCTGAAAACCAAGCCCGTCCAGTTACAGGAGCAGCCCTGCAGTTGTAGGAGCGCTAGCCCGCCCTGCTCAGGACCTTCAGAGTACTTGCCTCACTCTGAGCCTGTCCCTCTCCCCCCACCCGCCTCCCTGCCAACAGAGGTGATGATGCCAGGGCAGACCCAGAAGGCCACCCTCCTGTCCATGTGTCTGGGCACATTTAACACCTCTTTCTTGAGAACCTAGCACCTTGCCTCCCAACACCACACCTCAGGATCGCCTGGTCTCCACCTCACTCAGCCGATAGTGAGGATGACAGAGGTGACTCTAACAACTCAGTGAGTGGCCAGTGAGAGCACAGCAGACATGGCTTTCTGATTTGATTAAAGGGCAAAAATACATGGTTATCTTGGCCCTTAGGAGGAGCTTAACAATACAATTTTCTAAATCAAATGTTACTACAGGATACTAATGTACACACTCTCCTATCAAAAAGCTGCATAGACAAGCTCAGCTCCTATTTCTGTCAGTTCTCGGCTCCGTGGCCTCGGACATAAGATATTTAACCTGTCTGACCTTCAGATCCCTTATTTATAAAATGAGGAGAGGAACAGCTAGCGCGTAATTGTTGGGAGAACTGACCGCTACACTAGAGTCTTGGACTTTGTGATACACCCCCCGGCAAGCCTTGCGCTGAGCAGAGGTCGCCAGATGGATTATATGGTCCGTGGACCCCCAAGGTCTCCACATGGGGCACACGTACAGTGAGCTCTGGCTTCTCTCTTTTGTTGAGGGGAAAAGGTGCTTCTTTTCTGATACTTCCCACTCCAGCTGTCCTTTTCCCCCACCAGCTAGAGTCCTACCACTTAAGAAACTAACTTTTGAGGACTCAGAGAAAAAGCCGTCCCAGGTCATCAGTTATCCAAGTCCTGGTGGTGCAGCATGAGGACCATGGCCAGGCCTCTGTCTGAGTCAGCAAGCTTCAAAGGCACTGACAAGGGTGTGAGCTCCTCCCCCTTCTGCCCATGTCTGTGCTGAGCATCCTCGACTGTTGTCCCCTTGCTCTCCACCTCACCAGCCTGCCTTCCCTAGAATGCATTTCCCAAGCATTGTTGGGGGTGTGAAGCGCCGGGTGACTGGGCCTGATTTGGAGTCTTCATGACTCCCCTCCGAGGCATTCTGTGGAGGCCTTGGAATTAGCCGAGTCTCCTCTTTCACGTCCCTGCCCATCTTCAGAGAGCCGGTACCTGCCCCAGGCTCACTCAATACCCATAATTCATTCCTGGCTTAGAGCCCTCCATGCCACCTCCCTGCCAAACTAATTTAGCTGTCAGTGTGTTTTTTCCTAGCAATATTGGTCCTAAATTTCAATGCCGTCTCAGCTATTCCCATAAAGCCAGACTGAGAGGAGGGGATGAAATAGGGAGTAAAGAACTGTGCTTCATTTATCTCTTGGACTCTTCCCAGATGATAAATTTAGTTGCCAAATCCTGATTAATCTCTTTTGTCATTTTTTAAAGTAATAAATAGATTTTCTTGTCTGAGCTAGAGACAAGGCAGAGAAAATGGGGATTAGGCACCAGATTTAGCATTTAACAGGGACCGCAGGTGTATGAACGCTGTGGAAAGATCAAGTAGTAGAAGGGAACTGAGTGCAAATGGGGCCCCACCTTCTAAGGAAACAAACTGCCTGACACATGCCTGAGTGAGGGTGCTCACAAAAAATATTAATAGAATGAATGGATATACGTGAGAATGAATGGAGCTCATAGGTCATAAATTGCTTCGATGAACATCACTTGATCCTACCTCAGGCTAAGATGGTCTGGCAAGTGTTTTCTATAAAAGGCCAGAGAGTAAGTATTTTAGACTTTGTGCACCATATGGTCTCTGTCACAACGACTCGGTTCTGCCTTTGCAGTGCGAACGCAGCCAGAGACAATACCTAAATGAATGTGTATGGCTGCGTTCCAATAAAATCTTGCTTTATTTCACTGGAAACTCTGGAGGCAGGTCATAGTTTGCCGACCCCGGACAAAGGTATCGAAAAGATCTGGGTTCAAATTCCAGGTTGTTCTTTAGCTGTGCTACAAGGCAAGCAACAATCTCAGTACAATGTGTGGCTCACAACATGCATTCAGTAAATCATTATTATTTTGTTATTGTTTTGCCGTCTGTCTCTCCCCACTGGAATGTAAGCTCCGTAAGAGTGGGGATTCTGTTTTGTTCCTTCTGTACTCCCAGCACCCTTGGCAGAGCCTGGCACATGTAAGTGCTCAGACCTGGATGGATGGATGGATGGATGGATGGATGGATGGATGGATGGAGATGGATGGAGATGGATGGATGGATGGATGGATGGAGATGGATGGATGGATGGAGATGGATGGATGGATGGATGGATGGATGTGGATGGATGGATGGATGGATGGATGGATGATGGATGGGAGGAAGGGAGGGTGAGTAGGTGAGCTAAGCACAAGACGTACAGGCTCTCTAGAGTATTAAAAGTAAATTAAAAAAAAAAATCTCTGACTGCAGGTCTCCTTATAAGATTATAGAGGAAGCCAGGGACAAAGAATCTGATGAAGGAAAGTCAGGGCCAAAGTAAGAACTCTTCAGGAAATGCCAGTTCTTTCCAGAGGTCAGAAGCTTTAATTCTGGAACCATCTGTGGAATCATCTCCACCCTCTGTATCAAAAGCACAGTGCCACAGCCAATACCTTGGAGAGATGCACATGTCACAAAGACAGGTTTTCCTTGGCTGTCTTTTTAGGTTTTCACTTACTCTGCCTTCGGATAGTCCCAATTCACACCTCCATTAATTAAGGACAACGTTGGCATTAAACAAAAATGGAGATGAGGCCAGGAAAAGATAGGCCAAGTTTACCCAAAGTGTCCTAAGGATAAGCTTGTTGTCTTAAATCTGTTCTAAGGCTGATTTCTTCTTTGGTTCCCATGAGAATTTCTCTCCAATGACAGAGTTCTCTTCATTTAGGACCCTCTTTCTCTAATAACTAATTGAATTACTATGGAGGTAGAAAAATCATCAGGTGCTGAGTCAGGAGGCCTTCCTTGATTCTGATTACTGTATCACCTCAGACAAGTCACTCTACATGTCTAGACTTCTGTTGCCTCACGTGTGAGAGAATTAGGCTCTGTAACTGCTATTCTGAGGCTCTGAGATTGGGTAACCCAACTAGCCTGCTTATGAGGAGCTGGCTAGGTTGGGTGGCCCCGGCAGGCTAATCTCTTCCCTGGTAGCAAAGTGGCCCTAGTGGCGGTGTCTCAGGCAAGATAGTCTTCCTTAGGTCCATGTGTGGCAGGGGAGAATATGCCATGTTCTCTTGAGAATAGGTCTAGGCATGCTATGAGTCACGTGGGATATATTCTCATGTCCAACAATACCGACTCATTGGTTACCTCCTTCAATGAACAAAACAAGAAGCTTGATGAAAGCCACCGTGACAGAAAAGG
This sequence comes from Ursus maritimus, assembly GCF_017311325.1. Classification (NCBI taxonomy): domain Eukaryota; kingdom Metazoa; phylum Chordata; class Mammalia; order Carnivora; family Ursidae; genus Ursus; species Ursus maritimus. The sequence goes on along the minus strand of NW_024426119.1, from coordinate 9,944,350 downwards.
GAGGGGAACCCCTAGTATAGCTCTGTCCTCTGAAGCTGATGGTTGATTCTTTCATGAGCTCACTTCTTGTCTTTTTTTATAATAATTTTTATTTTGTTATGTTAGTTACCATATGGTATATCCTTAGTTTTTGATGTAATGTTCCATGATTCATTAGTTGCGTATAACACCCAGTGCACCATGCAATATGTGCCCTTCTTAATACCCATCACCAGCCTATCCCAATCCTCCACCCACCTCCCCCTTGAAGCCCTTAGTTTGTTTCCGAGTCCACAGTCTCTCATGGTTCATTCCCCCTTCTGTTTACCCCCCCTTCATTCTTCCCTTCCTTTTCCTACCAATCTTCTATTTCTTATGTTCCATAAATGAGTGAAACCATATGATAATTGTCTTTCTCTCCTTGACTTATTTCACTTAGCATAATCACCTCCAGTCCCATCCATGTTGCTGCAAATATTGGGTAATCGTTCTTTCTGATGGCTGAGTAATATTCCATTGTACATATGGACCACATCTTCTTAATCCAGTCATCTGTTGAAGGACATCTCAGCTCCTTCCACAATTTAGCTATTGTGGACAATGCTACTATGAACATTGGGGTGCATATGGCCCTTCTCTTCACTACATCTGTATCTTTGGGGTAAATACCCAGTAGTGCAATTGCTGGATCATAGGGTAGCTCAATTTTTAACTTTTTAAGGGACTTCCACACTGTTTTCCAAAGTGGCT